>NC_134403.1:273304196-273544541 GCF_038048845.1 Mixophyes fleayi
ATTTCTTCTTCCTGTCCGTCCGTCGCCAAGGCAACGGCTGAAAGCCTCTCGCATAGCGCTGCGTCCCGGCAGTGTTGGAAGCCGGGCGCATGCACGAAAACGGGCACAGCCTGTGGGCTAATTAATACAGGGGGCTGAAGTTACAGGCATTAGCCTGCAACTGTGTGTGTCTGTCAGGGACTAGCCCTGATTGGTCTGGCTCTATATTGCTGATTAGTCTGCAGGGGTGCATGCAAGCTCTGATTGGGCCATCTGTGTATTTAGGGCAATGAGGTCTGCTGCCTCATTGCCGGTTATAGCTTCTGTTGCCAGTCTGCTGACCTGCTCTGTGCCTTGTTCCTGTCTGTTGGAAATTCTACCCGTGTATGACCCTTTGCCTGGATTTGGACCCTGCCTGTGTTTCTCGTGACCTTGACCTCTGGCTTGAATACCGACCTCCCTGTCTGCTCATGACCCCTGACCTCGGCTTGTTTATCGGATCTGCTATCTGCTGCCGGCCCTTGACCTCTGCTTGGACTCCACTCCGCTTGCCTGGGTTCTCCCCAGCCGGTACACACTTCACGACCCTCTGTCAGTCTGCAGCCCAGCCTGTCCCCACCATCAGGGGCTCCAGTGAACACCTGACTGGCAGAGTAGACTCCGAGTTGTGTTGTGCCGGCTGGAGGGGTTCCTAACAGTAAGACAAAATAATTAGTACGTTTTCTCCTGGACAAAACCATGTTACAATGCCAGGGGTGCAAATTAGTTTATTATGTTGCACATAAGTTAGATACTGTCTGTTTTTTCATGTAACACACAAATACTTGCTTATTTGTACACTGTCATTTAAAGTTAATCTAGGACATGCACTATCCCAAATATAAATCTGCCATCACATTTAAAATTTACATCCCTTCCAATGCAACATGGTTTTGCCAAGGTTACTCATTTTTTTAGCTTTCCTTTCCTTAATGAATCAGGACATTTATGTTTTTGTATAGCTGAGCTGCTAAATCAACTTGTACTTGGCTTTCTTTTTAACAAAGATATATCTTGTAAAGTGCAAACTGAATATCCTTATTTGTATTTGAGATTTTGTCACAGAATTCAGAGTCCTCACTTTCCAAGCCTGTACCAGGTTTTTATAAGCTTTTGTTTAGAATCCCATTCAAGTGGAAAGAGGGCATATCTTAAGCATCAAATAGTGTCAAAAACCCATCCTTCTGAACAAAACACACTTTAAGCAAAGAAGAGACCACCAAGATTACAATCTGTGCTACAATTCTGGGCCTTTAGACTCACAGAATTGCAGAGCTGTTTATGCCGGCAGCCTGAGTTCTACTGCACACTTCAGCAAGCTGTGGAAAAATACTTGACTGGGAAGGCTGCCAATAAAGACATGCAATGAAGCCAATAATTTCGTATTTACTCTGTGCCAGTAAAAGAAACAGGCCTAAAAGTTTTAGCCTTCTAGAAGTGCAATGTGTTTGCTAAATTCTCCCCCCCTCTGCAGTTTCAGCCAACAACACCAACTGCTGCTAAGTATAAAAATAAAAATTGACCTGTCCCTTTCATCCCCATGTATGACTACATTATTGTCTTTTATTGCCTATAAAACACTAAATAATAGAAACAAACTTGGGCAATTACCTTTTATTTCTTCATAATAAAGACACATTTGCAGGAACTGTCTTTATTTTAAACTAAAAAACTGCTTGTTAGCTATAGATGAGCAAAATTGTGAAAATTATTCTGCAATATATTCACCTTATACCGCACTAGACCACTACATTTTGCATGATTCAGAAGCAAAATTTGGCTTTGTGTTCCCATTCTTACCCCAACCTATTGTGTCAGTCAGTACACAAATTGAATGCAACGCTTCAGTGCATTACTTGTAGCCTGGCGCATCACATTAGCAAAGAAAGTAACTGATAATTTCTCTCTTACAACTACTACACTGATTAGTGAAGGGCATTGTGATCTCGATGAAGATCCCCAACAGCACAATGACTCAGGGCCGTCTTTTCCATTGGGCACGATGGGCAGGTGCCCAGGGGCCCTGCAGGCAAGGGGGGCCCGTCCGAATCCCAAAAAAAAATAAAAAAAAAATATTTTTATATTTTTTTAATACTTACCTTGCGGTCACATCAGCGGTGATCTGGCTCCTTCCCTGGTCCCCTCTTCCGTGCTGTGCTCGCAGTGAATGCTGGGTGTGATGTAACGCCCAGCATTCACTGCAACCACAGCACGGAAGAGGGGAGAAGAGACTCAGCGGCGCGGAAAAAAGAAGAGGATCGGACTTAAGGTAAGTTAAGGGGGCCCCTATATATATATATATATATATTATATATATATATATGTAAAAAAAAAGTGATTATATATATAATCACGTTTTTTTTTACATACATATATATATATTTTTTACACACACACTATATATATATATTTATTTATTTTTAATTTATTTTTAGGGGCCCGGTACACTGCATTGCCCGGTGGCCCATAAAGTTGTTAAGGTGGCCCTGCAATGACTTATGGCTTTAATGAGGCATCATGGGCAGCATTTGAGGTCCATGAAATATTGCAACTTGACCACCACTGGCACATATTCTGTGAAGACAAAGGTAGCCATTGTATTGCCAACAAGTACTTGCAAAAAGTGACAATTATTTGGTTGTAGTTCACTGTTTGTCTTCCATTAACTTTCACTTTTTTTTTTAATCTGGACCATAGGTAACGTGAAGCTTTCAGTTCCCTTAACATTTAGACCTGTAGGAACAACTGTGGTTATTCCACTCTATGCATCTACTTTATTTAAAACTTTTTGGCTGAGTCTCCAAACAGGTTGAGACTAAATTGAACAATCAATGCTGTTGATGTCTTAAATATAAGGGTTATTTTGAAAGGTAAAAGTTTCTAAAATGGATATGGAGAAGTAAAATTGCAGTATTATCTTTATTTAAATATTGTGTATTACAGAAGGAATTTTATAGGAAAAATGTAAAATGTTTCAGAAAAAGAAGGAATAAATCTCTAGCTTATTAAGCCACTAATAATGTTGGCTGATAGATGCTCCATATCCCAACTGGCACCTTACTTTTCCTATTCACCTGGAGCAATTGAGTATTTCATCACATTGTGGCTAATTGTGTAGACCAGTGGTTCCCAAACTTTTGCAGTTCGTGGCACCCTTAGAGTCTCCATAATTTTTTTAAGGCACCCCTCCAAAATAATTACCGAACAATCCTGTTTTAGAAGTAGTTGGGTCAAAAAATTGTATGTAAGTATTTAGGTCAGGACAGAAATGCTTATTTAGTTGTATGCAAAAATGCCCCCTCTGCATCCAGACACTCTGCCCCCACTGCATCCAGACACTCTGCCCTCTCTCACGCTGCCCCCTCTGTCCCCCCTCCTCTGCCATCTGTCACGCTGTCCACCCTCCTCTGCCCTCTGTCACGCTGTCCCCCTCCACTGCCCCTCTCACGCTGTCCTCTTCCTCTGCCCACTGTCCCCCTCCTCTGCCCTCTGTCACGCTGTCCCAGCTCCTCTGCCCTCTGTTTCCCTCCTCTGCCCTCTGTCACGCTGTCCCAGCTCCTCTGTCCCCCTCCTGTCACGCTGTCCCTCTCCTCTGTCCCTCTCCTGTCACGCTGTCACTCTCCTCTGTCCCCCTCCTGACATGCTGTCCCTCTCCTGTCACGCTGTCCCTCTCCTCTGTCCCCCTCCTCTCACGCTGTCACTCTCCTCTGTCCCCCTCCTGACATGCTGTCCCTCTCCTGTCACGCTGTCCCCCTCCTGTCACGCTGTCACTCTCCTCTGTCCTCTCTCACTTTGCCCCTCTGCCACGCGCCAGCCATAGAAAAAAAAAACAGAAACACTTACCAATCCGCACGGCGCCGGGACCCAGCATCCTCCTCTCTCACGCAGCAGCTGTCACTGATATGACAGCAGCTGCTGCGTGAGAGACGAGGATGCTGGGTCCCGGCGCCGCGCGGATTGGTAAGTGTTTTTGTTTGTTTTTTTATGGCTGGCCCGCGGCACCCCTGAGACAGCGCCACGGCACCCCTGGGAGCCGCGGCGCACAGTTTGGGAACCGCCGGTGTAGACTAACCACCAGTTTGGACATAGCTTTGCAAACTAGCCACAAAAATGTACACAGCTTTGTCCACTAGCCACCAGGTTACACTCAACTTTACCTGTTAACCACCAAATTCTGTTTAGTTTTGCATATTCCCCACAAGACTAAATTTGCAGCAGGGCCTCTTCGTCTCTTATCGTTACACCACTGTACCGCCTCTCTCTAGTACAAACTGAAAGCAGTAATCATAGTACAATACTACATATTTCAGATTGCAATTGGGGCCACAATTCAGGCTAGTAAACATTCTATAGCTTGTTCATTGCAGTCCAATGGCAATCAGTGGCAAAATGCAGAAATTGGGGAGTGAGGAATGGATTTTCAATGATACATACTGTTCTTACCAAGCAAGGCCACCACCCACATACACACATACACATATGTAAAAAAAAAAGGCAACATTTGGTTATTTTTAGGTGGTGGCTTCATTTAAGTTTGAAATCACAGAGTAGTCAAATAGTTTTCTAGATCATGTACATGTTTGTTTGTTTTTGCTAGATTTGAAAAAGCGGCAATGTTCTTTTTGTAGATCGGTGGTTTCCTCCTTGGTATCTTCTCATGATAATAATAGCACCACTCTTGTTTAGTGTTTTATTTGTGGGGGTCTCGAGAACACTGACATGCGCAAGAAGCCTGCAGATCTGTAGTCATTGCGATGAGGTTCTATATGAACTGCACTGTATATATTACTTCTTCAAGTCATTTTCATTTGATGTCCACTTCTGGAAACTGCAAAGGACAACTTTCTACAAAGTCAACGACGGAAATCGGTATTAAAATCATAACAACCAATAAGACATCTGCTTTCGCTGTCACTTGTACTAGATGGCTGAACACTAACTTCTGACTGGTTGTTACAAATTTTGTGCAGACTTGCACCTTTGAGCAATGCTTGTAAATAACCTGCAATGTTTTTAGCAATAGTGTTGTAACTTTTTTCTCCAGAGTATCAACAACTCAGTAACCTTGATTTTTTTTTATCCATGGTCCCTTTTTACTAAACAAAAAATATTTATAACAATTATTTTTGCAAATACTAATATGTAAATTGGCAAAGTTACAAGTAATAGTCTGTTCCAAAGTGCAAAGAATAATTTCTTAATTTGCCCTTGGTATATCAAGGTTTGAAAGACCTGAAGTAGCCTTTTAAATCCCAGTTGCACAAGCCAAGATTGCCAATCTAAACAATGTAGTCCTAACAAAGAGCACAGAGGGAAGTATAAATAGAGGTTAGGAGTGTAGAAACAAAAATGCTGTGATATTAGCAAAGCTAGATTAACATAAATGAATCTCCTATTTAAACTGATCACCTAACATTTTTGCAATAATCTATGCAGTAGCAATCCAAGGTATTTAAAGGCCCCTGCTCAGAAAATGTATATGAATCCCACACCTGAGAGAGCTCATAGTTACTAGACTAAATATGTAACTACCGTATATACTCGAGTATAAGTCGACCCGAATATAAGCCGAGGCACCTAATTTTACCACAAAAAACTGGGAAAACTTATTGACTCGAGTATAGGGTGGGAAATGCAGGGAGAGGAAGGGAGAAGGAGAGAAAGAGGAGGGAGAGATAAGAGGTGGGGGAGAGAGAACACAGACAATATTAAGAGGAATTGAAAACTAGCAGAGTCAATCTTCTCAACAGTTACATTTATTAAAATCTGTTAAGCGTTTCGCTATGCTTTTTCAAGGCCTTTTTCAAAGCTAAATAGATACTTATAGCATAACAGCTACAGATAATATACCTACCGGTATATTAGTATGTGCAGCTCCTTCAATTCCAAGACAGTCTGTCATGAATAGGAGGTAGTGGATTATTTAACCCCCGCATATTGCATGCATTAGAGGCAGTAGGTTTAGAAGCACAGCAGTTATTAATCTGGGAATCTCTATTCCTCCTCGTGCAGATAGATACCTTGGATTATCAGTTGAGATATTTAACTATTATATTTACAAGAGGACAATTAATCCCCTGGAAAAATCTTTTAAACAAATTAAATTAGCGGTGTTCAGCCTTTTACTTACCTCCGCAGTGAAACGCATGTGCGTTCCACTGACAGGAAGTTTGGAACGCAAGTTTGCGTTCTAAATGCCGAACTTCCTGTCAGTGCACATGCGTTCCACTGTGGAAGTTAAAAGCTGAGGGACGGGAGAACAGGAGTTCACTCGTGTATAAGTCGAGGAGGGCTTTTTTCAGCACAAAAAATGTGCTGAAAAACTCGGCTTATACACGAGTATATACGGTATATAATAAAACTGAAAAGAAAGCAAAACATGTTAGTAGAAATGCACCCTGATTGGCTAGCCCCCATAGCAGCCACACCCCCTGCAGTTGTGTTAATTCTGTAGTATACCTATTAGTGTCAATATGCCAAAAATGTGCCCATTTCCACCTTCCACCCCTGAGGCTTCTGCCCTTGAGATTTTTCGCCATTGTACTGCCAAGTGGCAATATGTTATCAATGTGCTAATTTCTACAATCCACTCCTGACACTTTTCTCATATAGCACTAGGTTTCTGGATCTATAGGGAAATAGCTTTTATATGCTCAAATAAGTTGGGGTCCTCTGTGAATAGTAAAAACCTGTGAAGGAAGTTAAATTTGACTATTTGTGTTAGAGCAATGCGGGCTGTGACTTTGAATGGTAAGAGAATACCCATTTAGCGGGCAGTACCAGCAGTGATTCAGACCTGGATGACGTGGGAGAGCAAGCCTCCAACCATCCCTCTGGATAGTCTAATCAGGATTTTTCTTGAGCCATTTTTGACACTTTGAACCAACAAGTTCAACAGCTCACTCCCCTCACAGTCTAAATCTGACGGTTACTCATGCAAAGCGGAGTTGTGGCTGGAGCCACTGCAGAGATAATTAAGAAAAAAAAAAGAGAGAAGCCATTAACTATAGGGACAGCGTGGAAAAACAGTACATGGGGAAAGCAGAGGAATAAATGAGAGAAACCACAAATAGCAAAAAGGGAGCAGAGCAGAGAGTTGATAAAGGTGGATATGGCAGGGGATAAGAAAAAGGCCAACTGTCACAGTAGAGATTAAGGTGCACAATTACCAAATATCGTGTGTGACAACCGTTTGAAACCGCTGCACATCCCCATAAAGTGCCGCACTGAATGTAAAGCTGCCGGTGATGTGTGACGGTTTCAAAACACTTAATCTATTATCTGTTTAGTCAAAGCCGCCAAGACCGATAAGCTATAATTATTTATGATGGGGACTACACTTATTATTTCATGATAGGGGCGCCATTTATATTGCACACATTTAGCACTACAAGTGCCAGCGTGTACTTGTAGCGCTATATAATAACTGTTGCTTATCGGTCTTATTGCCAATTATCACAATTTAATAAAATAATATTGCCAAGACAGCTGAGCATTACTCAGCTGCGCCAGCGATACCGGGCCAGAGTGGTAATGGTTAATTGACCAGATGTGCGCATGTGTGAGCCAGCTTGTCAGATTTGGGCTTTCACTTGAACAGGCCTGTTCTTAGTAGAATGCATCTACAGATACACCTGTTGTGGTTGGGGTAATAAGTTAATTAAAAATAAAAGTTAGATAAACTTTAGTTTACTATGTGGTAATACATTCCCCAGCCAGCCCTGGCAGACACCAACTGAACTACAAGTGCCGCCAGCGGCAGATTGGGAATTTAAAGTTGCCCTCGAAAATATTATGACCTCATATTGTAGGTGGGGCCAAATCATCAGCAGACTCAGTCAAATCAACAGAAGGGTGTTTCAATCTATGTGCGATCTTGGTGCTGCCATGCCACCAGAGAGTGTGGCCAGCATGCTATCGCTTTAGACATTATTAGGCTGCCTTTTAATCTCTTACAACACACAAGCAATGCTTTATTCACCACTGTTGTGGTGGGCTTCCATTCACGAACACAGCAGCATGAAGCAGGACATAACACCCAATTGTCCCAGCAGTCCTGACTGCACGGGACAGGGTCAGAATTGTGACAGTTAGCAGACTGTTCTACTCTCTCCTACCTGTTCTTGCAGCATTGACTACCTGCTGTTGCTGGAGCCTTAAGCTCAGTTGCTACTTGTCTGGATCCTGGAATGTTGGGGCCCTGTTTGGAAAAGGGATAAGTACTATTAACATCCTGGAGAGCAGCAAATGAGCACCATATAGGGTATATTTACTAAATGGCAGGTTTGAAAAAGTGGAGATGATGCCGATAGCAACCAATAAGAAACTGTCATTTTGTAGAATGTACTAAATAAATAACTAGAATCTGATTGGTTGCTATAGGCAACATCTCCACTTTTTCAAACCTCAGTTAAGTAAATATACCCCTTTTACGGCTTAACCCTCCCAGACCCAACATTAAATCAATAGTAGCCACATTTAATAATATGTTTCCTTTCCTCAACTAACCTCCGGGTCTATGGCTAATTTTCTAGTGGCTACAAAAGCATGCTGGGATACCAAGCACCCGCATGTCCTGGAAGTTCCTGTAGTTCTACATAGCAAGCTAGACTTGGCCCTAGTAGAGATGTCCCATGAAGGAATGAAAACAGACCTGTGTACATATAACAGCTTTCCTTACCTTAAACTATAATATATTAATAGCATTAAGTGTAGAAATGCCCGAATGCTGACCAGGCTGGGGCTGGCTCCAGCTATAATAAGGGGACCCCACTCTCAGGGTGTGTGATGAGCCCAGTCTTGCAAACCGTGGTGCTGATTACAGATTTTGAGAGGATAACTGTAACCAGCCAAGGCTATGGTGCTGTTTTCAAATTTGGGGTAGAGGTAAGCTGTTTTTATTAATTTATTCACTTTTTATATACAGGTTAATCATCAGTCATCATCATCAACTTATGAGGCTGCAAAATTGCATATATTCTAAATTTTCCCGTAATCTCTGAACCTGGGTCTGACATAGTCCCTGAAAACGTCTCAACAATTCTTAACTGGAGGCTACAACCCACTGATCTGATATAGAACATTTCCTGGGATTTGCAAATTATTATTGTAAATATTACACTTTAGTCATTGCTCCCTATATGGCTCTCACTAGAAAAGGGGTGAATTATTGTAGTTCGCCAACTGAATCAGTAAACATGTTTGAATTACTAAAGCTTTCTTTCCATCCCCAGTGCTTACTTATACAGACACTTATCTTCCTTTCTACCAGGGTGTTGATGACTTTTCTACTGGAGTAGGGTCAGTCCAACACCGGCACAATAAATATGACAAGTATCACCCATGTGACTTCTTTGTCAATAAATTATCTCTAGAGGAAAGAAGCTACTTTATTAGAGACTAACAACTGCTACAAGTGAAGGAAATGAGGCATCCACTGGAAGGAGAACTTTACCTAATTACCATTTACACAGATCATAAAAATCACTAGCATTTAAAACCTGCTGATAGACTGAACCATTGAAAGACCCAATATGTTCTCTTTGAACAGTTCAATTTAATTCCTACCTACCACCCCAGTCTGTATGATTCTTTCTCTCAATCCTTTGAATCTTCAGAGCAAGAAGACATGCATGATCTTTTTATGTCTTTTATGTCATTGGTCCTTCAATATTGTGGCAGCTACATCCATCAGCACTTCAAAGATTCTTCCTGAAAAATCTAATTTTTCCAGAAATTTCTATCCAAAGTTTCTGACATGAGACAATAACTCCAAGTTCTCTGGTCATCCTGATAGTAATAATAATAAAAAAAACAGGAATTGTTCATCAGAACCTCTTGGTTGTCCAACTTAAAGAAGGATGTCTCTAATTTAATCTCAGCTTGTCCTATATGTGCTCAAAATAAAGTCCCTCAACAAGTTCCAACGGCTCTTCTTTGTCCTCCTTCTGTTCCAATAAGAGCTTTGGGCACATGTCTCCATGGACTTTCAAGAATTTCACAATCATTTGGGTAGAGGTTGTCCACCTTTATAAGATATCATACATTTGTTTCTGTGAAAGATTTAACATCTACACCTCTTCTTGCAAAGTTTTACATAAAAGAAAGCTATTGCCTCCATGATTTAATAGTTTTCATTGTGTATACCAAGGAATGCAATTTGTTTCCAAATTTTGGTTTTCTGCAAGCAATTTGATATTAAATCGTATTTCTTTCTGCGTACCATCCTCAGTCAAGTGGACAGACAGACAGGGTTAATGAGATGCTTGAACACTACCTTCAGACGTATGACTAAGCACACCAGGACTATTGGGCAGATTTGCTTTCTTAAGCGGAATCTGTACATAATGATCATAAGTCTATAAATAATACACAATTTTCTTAGTCTTTGGTGCTCACCGGAACTCCAAAATCTAATTTTGATACCTCTATCTATATTCAAGATATCTGTAAGGAAACTCATGCTGCGCTACCTCAGCTTGTCACAATATATGCGGACAGGTATTGTCAACCAACACCTCTCTTATGTCCCAAACATAAGGTATGGCTCTTAAAGATTAGTAGCTCTCATAAACTAACCCATGGGTTTATTGGGCCATAGTAGATATTGGGTTATGTTAATGCTCTTTATTTTCATGTTAGCTGCCTCCACTCTTCACACTCACAATGTCTTCCATGTGTTGCTTCTCAAATCATTGGTGAAAAATCATATTTTATTTAAAAGAAACATCCAACCACCAATGCGGATTAATCATCAAGAGTTTGGAATAAAGCAAATGTTAGATTTTAAGATGTGACAGGGAAAATAGTTTTTCTTGATTTGAAGGTTTATGTTCCTAAAGAAGATTACATCTATGTTTTTGACCTAATCTCGGTAAGGGATGTCCGGAGGTCATCGATAAGAGATGCTGTAATATGCTGCTCTTAGTGGTAGGGACTTTTGGGGCCAACAGCCTTCCAAGTCCATCTGTTATTTAAATGCCTGCCAGTGCTTTGTCTCCCCTCTTCTGTCATTGGGCGTGTAATTGAATTTACAAGGACAGCTCATTGCACACTTTGATGATTGATCAATTGGTATTATGCACTTATGTGACCTGCTATAATTCTTTGCTATCTTTCTTTTATATATTGACTACCCAGTACTGACCTGGCTTTAGTGAATATTTCTGTGCCTGCTGACTCATTGTATGTCTGATCTTCCATTGCCAACCCTGCATCTCTTTGACCATCCCTACTTGTCTGTGATTCTGACCTTTGGCTCATTTTCTGATCTAGCACCAATGCTGCCCAACATTTCCTGTGATTTGACTGTTAGGTTTGAGTCGCTGCAGTGCATTGAGGTAATTTAAAGGTGCCATATTGCTGAGGCCCGATACAGCGCATCCCTATGCTTTATCCCAAAGTCAGTAGACCTGACTTTGGACAGAATGCAGAGAAAAAGGGCTCTCTGTCAATCCTGAAATGGATGTCCTGTGCCACCTCACTGGACAGAATTCTTACAGTCACAGTCTAACTCTAAGAAGTTTTCACTTGCATGCTATCCAATAAGAGCTGCCAAATGAGTCCAATGCTATGTCTCTATAGAGTTCTAGAGACATCATTGGATAGAATGTAATCATTAATGTGTTAACACAGACCTAAACAAAATAAATCACCCTGTTGAGTGGGGCTACATTACTGGCTAGGAACTATATACTGTTCAATGTGGCTATATATTATATGCTGGCTAATTGGTCTATATACCTTATTTTGGTTAACAGGGCTATATATTTGTTGTACTGTATATTGGTCAGGATGAAATTCAATTCTTTCTTCTAGTCTTCCCTCATTCAACATAAAGTTCTCTGTTCTATCTTTATCACTTATTTTTCTATTGAAGTAACTACTTACCACTTATCTTCCAATTGGAGTACATTGTGCTGAAATACTTAACGTTAAATATATACACATTTAGGGGTATATTTACTAAACTGCAGGTTTGAATAAGTGGAAATGTTGCCTATGGCAACCAATCAGATTCTAGCTGTAATTTTGTAGAATGTACTAAATAAATGATAACTAGAATCTGATTGGTTACTATAGGTAACATCTCCACTTTTTCAAAACCTGCAGTTTAGTAAATATACCCCCTAGATTCTATTAATTCAGAAATAAGAAAATAAGTGAGAAATTTTGGTAAAATTGGGTAAATGTTGGGTGGTCAAATATTTACAAGACACATAAAGCATGATGTACAGGGTGTAGATTATATATCTCTGGCTGCAACAAGAGAATATACTTTGTGCATGGTATATTGTATTGTGAAAAATGTATACTGAATAAAAAAGGATACAGTATGGTGAAAACAAATATTTAAAATGTGTTTTATAAAAAAAAGTAAATACTTAAGTTAGGGACTGTTAAAAGAACAACCTGTTCTATAGATATTTGCTGATAGTGATTGCCATTTCATGCACTAGGACTAGGTTTTCACATGAAGTGACTGTGCTAAGTTCATTGAGTTTGCTGAGTTTGTCCCTTTGCCTATTGCTGACGTAATGTCTATGTTAGGTGCTATATGCTGACCTTGAAATAAGAATGTATGTGCCCTGCAGCGATGCAAAACTATGTAGTGTTAACAAGTTCACTATTTCTTACACAGGTAAAAGTCACATCTTAAATGAATGCAAATGTATCAAGCCTAGTCAATTAGGGAACTCTCCACAGGAGCAAAAGAAACATTGTGTGCTATTTACTAAAAATGAGCAAATTCTATAACAGTCAGACATTTTTTTATTGTCTATCTTGCACATGATTGATCAAAGCTTCTTTTAAATTCATTGTTAAGTGCTTCTACATATTACAATTTTGTTAGGTTAGTAAAGCTGGCAACATGCACACACAGTGATATTGTTGTGTGTGTGGTCTCTAACAAACCTAATATCAGAACATGTCTGTACAAGTATACAAACACAAAATAGTGCATGTGCAGTGTGACAGATTTTTACACAAATCAGATTTTTACATTGCAGACAGGGACTTATGTCCAATTCATGCCCATTATACAATACTACCAGGCTTCATGTAAAGTATGTTCATGTTATAAAACAGCTGGCTTTCATTCAGTCTTCTCAGAACACCAACAAGGGCCTGGACTCCGGTGATGTTGAACACTTTAAACACACTGTATAGACACAGCAAGGCTATTTTACAAAGCATGCAAGTGTGTATCAGTAAAGTCTGTGTGTATCACTGTATTACCAAAGGCATGTATTCCAATTACACAATGTTGTGTAGGTAACTGCTCATGTTTTTATGGAGTCACACTGATTAGGTGATACCAAAGATCAATGAATGATCACATTATTACCGCAGTTATTTTCTTTCAGCTACTACATTCAGATGACTTTTTCCTCTGTCAAAACGCATATTATAGGAACAATCATCATCATTATCAGCTATTTATATAGCACCACTTATTCTGCAGCGCTGTACAGAGAACTCATTCACATCAGTCCCTGCCCTATTGGAGTTTACAATCTAAATTTCCTAACATTTGATTTTCCTAAAATTTGATAGCAGCCAATTAACCTACTAGTAGGTTTTTGCAGAGGGAGGAAACCGGAGCACCCGGAGGAAACCCACGGAAACACGGGGAGAACATACAAACTCACACAGATAAGACCATGGTCGGGAATTGAACTCATGACCCCAGTGCTGTGAGGCAGAAGTGCTAACCACTTCACCAACCGTGCTGACAATGTCACTTAGCCAAAGTATGTAATATATTATGACTCTTGATAAACAAACCCCCCAACCTTAGACTTTCATGAGATGTATAATATATAATTGAGAGTCAGAAAAACAGTATTTGTGTAGAAATAAAAGGAAATGTTAAAATATAATAAGGGTGTAACACAAATTTGATAGGAGGTAGTACTTTGTGAGAAAGTTTTTGTTTTTTTTACATTTACATCACAGACCAAATATTGGTCCAAAGGGATTGTCAAGTGGCAAGATAATATAGTGTTATCTGCGCTCACCACCATCCCTTATGGTTTGTGAAGAAAATACTTTAAAGCTGCTTAAAAGCTGAGGTGTCCACTCTTCACAATAGAACAATAGTTAACAAGCATAAAGCGTTACACATTGCACTTTTGATATATACCCTAAAGTTGTATTTATTTGCAACACTATAAAATAAGAGCTATGTTAAGCAACAATGTCTCAATTGTCAAGAAATCACATCCAATGAAATAAAGTTCTCCTTGGTACTCAATATCTCAGTTCATAAATCTTAATGGTGTCATGTGAGCAGTTCAGTCTGTCATAGTAGAAAGAAGAATGCCAAATAGTCACAAATCTTGTCCACATTCAGGTACATAAAACAGTTTTGCAGTTTTTGGTCTTATTCCAGGGATATGTTACGTCAAAGAAAACCAAAATGTAGGTGTCTTACCCAATACATTGATGACTTGTAACTTGAGAACAGATGGTACTCATACAGGGGTTCCTGCTTGAATCACTTACTGAACCACATGCCTTCTTTATGTCCTTATGTCTGTGTGGGTAATCATGCATAGTAATGCATATACAAAGTGGCTAATTAAAGATGTGAAATTTATTAACAAAAATATTGCATGCAAATTCAGGTTAAAATGCAAAATCACAGAAAGTGCTTGCTGGGGTGGAGTGTTCGCTGACTTCAGACTTCCTCCATGCCTGCCACAGTGAAATACTTCCGGGTGTGGCTAGTGTTACAGTGATGTCGTTTTGTGAATCCAATGTTATAACATTAGCCTTCTTCGGGGATTGTTGGTCAATAGGACTCAGATAAATGATTAGGATACATAAATTAGGGCTTTCATGCAGAAAACAAAACAAAATCTTACTAGTACAGGGGCAGCAGTGCCTCCTCACTCCTCTCTGCTCCCTTCGTACTGACTGTCGGGCATGACATCATCACGTCCAACATTTTCAGTGAGGAGCGGTGCAGAGAGGAGCCTGAACTTGAAGAAAAGAAGACCGAAGAACACAGAAGAAAGAAGGCCAAGTAAAAGGTAAGTAAAGGAACAGAAGGGCAGCACTGGGATGAAAGGGGCAGTGTGATAAAGGCACAGTGTACTAAAATAGAAACTGTGTGATGGTAAAGGGGCACAGTGTGATTATGAAGGGGCACAGGGTAATTATGAAGGGGCATAGTGTTATGATGAAGGGGCACAGTATAATAGTGAAGGGGCACAGTGTGATGATGAAGGGACACAGTGTTATGATAAAGGGGATTAAATACGTTATTTTAACCCAACTACTTAAAAGATGGGACTACTCTGTTATTATTTTGGCTTGGGGTGCCTTGAAAAAATTATGGAGACCCCAAGGGTACCTCAAACTGAGAAAGTTTGGGAACCACTGTGTTAAGTCATTAAAGTGCAAACTAGCACATACTTACATACTCTCGGAAACTTGTTTCCGGGAGAGGGGCGTGACTAGGGGGTGGGGCGTGACCAAACACATCATTTGGCCCCGCCCCATGACACAAATGATGTTTCCGCAGGGGGGTGGTGCCAAAATGGCGCGATTCACTGAGAATCGCGTCAAATGAGGAAATTTTCGGTGAATCGTGCCATTTTAACAAGGGAATTCCGGGATGCGGGAGAAATACCAACTCTCGCGGGAGCCTGGGAGACTAACCCGATTTTCGTGAGTCTCTCGGACTTTCCGGGAGAGTTGGCAAGTATGAACTTGCACTAGTCTTCTTGGGAAACCACAGGTTGTTTTTCACATTGGTGGGGGTTGAAGGAGTGGGTTTACATAGGGGAGAAAGGGGAGAAGGGAAGTGTTCATGATATATATTATGTTAATAAAGAGTTCCAATGCTGCTTTCCTCCTTTGCTGCTTTGTCTGTTTCTATGAACTTCCCTTACACGTGCCTGTCTGAAAGGGGCAATCAGTAGCAGTGCAAGACCACTAGAGGCATCATGGGGCCCACAAAAGTCTCTCTCTCTCTGTGTCTGTGTGTGTGTGTGTGTGTGTGTGTGTTAGAGAATGGGGCAGGGACTGATGTGAGTGAGTTCTCTGTACAGCGCTGCGGAATTAGTGGCGCTTTATAAATAAATTGTGTTAATGATGATGATACTACTTGAGCGGATTAGGAATCTCCTCATAACATTCCCATTTGGCAGCTGCACATCATTCACAGTCTGCGAGGAGCACTAGTTCTACCTTGTTTTTATACTTACAGTGCTTTCCACTCTGACACTGACATTCCTGTATTCATTTACTCCTAAGTGCAATGTTTTGCTAAAGGTGATGCCTAAGTTTGAATTGTATTGATGTTGCCACAGACTAAGCTATGCCAAAATGCTTAATTCATTTTACTCTGACTAGTTAATATTCATTTTCAGATTGCACTAGTAAGGTAACATAATGTGGGAAACAACTAACTTATGACTAATAGAACAATGCTTTCTTTTAAAAATACATTTTAGTTTACCTTCATGAACACATTGAAACATGATATTGAAAATGCTGTTTATATACTTTTGAGTGGCTTAATCAGTAGTGACAAGAATATATGGTCTCCTCACACCCCCTTGTGGTTATTTGGCATAGAGTAAACACATAGGGCCGATTCATTAAGGAGCGAACTTAAATTAAGAAGTTTCTTATTTCAGTCTCCTGAACAAAACCATGTTACAATACAAGGGGTGAAAATTAGTTTTCTGTTTTGCACATAAGTAAAATGCTGACTGTTTTTTCATGTAGCACACAAATATCAACTTTAAATTTCAGTGTACAAATAAGCTATCAAGTATTTGTGTGCTACATAAAAAAACAGTCAGTATTTAATGTGCAAAACAGAGAAATAATGTTCACCCCTTGAATTGTAACATGGTTTTGTCCAGGAGACTTAAATAAGAAACTTGTTAATTTATGTTCCTTAATGAATCAGGCCCTATAATTATAATGAGTGACTGTGATGTGTTTTTGCAAAACCCTAAAATGTATAATCAAAGTCATAAAATCAATCTACCATAACTAAAATCTGTTTTTTGCAATGTCATGTGCATATATTTTCACAAATGCAAGCAAGTGAATGTGCATGTCTATTGGGGCAGGCAACAGTTTGCATGTTCTACTGGGAGGATCTGTGTGAATTAGAGTGTTCCTAGTGCAGGCTGGTAGAACAAAGTACCGTGAATTGCGCTGATATGCAAATCCAAGATTTTATTTTACAGGATAAGATTATTTACATTAGAGAGCCAAATTTATGGGGGCATCCCTGGTTAATAGTTTGCTGCAGGTCTTTTTCCAAGCAAAAGGACTGCTATTTTTACAGATTCTTAGGAGGTGTCAGTAATCAGTCAGTCATCCTATACTTTCAGCAAGCAGCTTTTGTACAATATAGGAACATTTGATGCCGGTAAGCACATCTACATGCATAGAAATACTCATGGAATGAAAACATATTCAAAATATTCAAATATGGGGCCTCCTGATTAATTGAGGGAAAATAAGTTTTCTCCTGGACAAACCATGTAACAATGCAAGGGGTGCAAATTAGTTTATTATTTTGCATGTAAGGAAAATACTGAGTGATTTTTTTCATGTAGCACACAAATATTTGATAGCTTTAATTTTACATGGAAATTTAAAGGTGATCTAGGACATGCCCTACCACAACTATAAATCTGTCCCCACATTTTAAATTTATCTCCCCTCCAATGCAACCTGGTTTAACCAAGGTGCAAAGTTACTACTTTTTTTGCTTCACTTTCCTTGATGAATCAGGTCCATGGTGTTCCTTTTTGTGATTAATTTAAGGCATACATGAGGCTGAAGCAATATTATGGGAGAAAAATGTAAATGTTCAATAAAGTAGAGGGAATAAGGGAGGAAATGCCTTCCTGTTGGCATTCAGCAGGAAGAAACAAACCATTTTTCCGAAATAAAAACGCACAGGCTGGTGTTGACATAAATAACGGTAACACATTTTTATTTAAAATTAACAACAAATGCAGGGAAAGCAATGCACAAGGTTCTTTTTCCTTTTACCAATTCCTCAACCTTTTTGGGGTGTGCCTTCTGCCCACCATGTGGGCACCGAAAGCATGCCCCCTGGAGCCTGCATCTTGTGCCCACACACCCTCTTTTCCCTTAGCACGCCACCGTAGAGGCCCAACCGTTGAAGCTAGAGCCAGGCAGACGACCATCTCTACGTGGTGATTATGCACTGATGCTGGCTCCCCCCCATAGCTATACCTTGTGCACTGCTTGCCCCCCCCACAAGAGGCCTTTGTGAACCCTTCATGAGGTCGAAGCCCCACCACCATGCTGTGACACCAACCCCCCAACACCTCCAACGCTTCTTGTACCCATCTCTCCTATAAAAACCAATGCATTTCCATGCTAATGTCTTCATGCCATATGCTGATGCCATCCCATACGGAAATGAGTTTACTTATTGCCGAATTCACCCACTTACGAGCTCTGTCAATGCACGCTCCCTTCCTCACACATCTCGAGGACAGCCTTGGGATGATATATGACCGTACCAATGTAACGCCACTCCAACAGTCTTTCATCCACACCAAATCCTTTCAGGTACTTCGTACTAAACCTAAAGATTTCTTCATTCCCAGGTCATTGCCCTCGAGGTGAAAAACTACCACATCAGATTGGCCTCCCTTTTCCTCTGCCTCTAGGAACTCCTTTCTGAGGTCCCCCCATACCATTCCTCTTTTTCCCAGCCAACTAATGGTAACTGCTTCCTTCGGCAGGCCTAGTCGCTGCCCGTATGGACTAGTCGAAGCCCACTTTGTCGCTCAATGGACATAAGAGTGTCCTCCTATCCTGATTGGCTGTGAAAATATTGAGACTGCATGAGTGAGGTGGCAGAAAAAAGAAGAAATAAACCCCCTGGTGGTATGTGCTGGGTGGGTGGACATGAGGGTACCAACTTCCCATTCATTCACTTCGGGGGCTGACCCGCTGTTCCACTTTGCCAGCCTGATATAAGATTTGTAACTGTCTGATCTCCAGCCACCCAGCCTCTTGATATAATCGACAGATCGCCCCATCTCTGCTGATCTTGCCGCGCCTATCCTAAATGAGTGTGTCCCGAAGCTCGCTACCTCCCAACCTAAGGCTTGCACGCATCTCTTAGAAAACACTGTGAACTGTAACCTTCTTAAAGGGGATGCGTCCCCGTGCACCTGGAAGACTTCCCCTCCCTTCGGCCTTGAGATATTGCTCCACTGCAGCCACAGGGCAAAACATCGCATCCGCCTTGTGCCACGTCTGGACCCACCTCCCTTTTCCTAACTGATCCGTCTTAGACCTGTGGATATTGCACAAGTCACGGACACTACCACATTCTTACGCAAAAGGCCTGACCTGAGTGACTAATTGGACTGTCCTGTCAACTTGCTGACTCTGAAAGCCCCACTGTATGCCAAATTGAATACAGTGGTAAACAGTGCTGTTTCCTGTTCGTCCCTGCATACTGTGAGTGCTCTCCCTACTAACTCCATCAGGCTCTCTGCTGTCACTGGTTCCTGGGAATCCGAGTTCCGAGTCTCGTTCCTGGCCCAGGCCCTCATTATTGTACGCACTATGAATGCTTTGGTTATATCTGCTTCTCCCCTCAGCCTTAAGAAAAGGCAATGTTGTAGACACTGGCCTTCGAAGTCCTGGTTGTGTGTAGCTCACACAGGAATGTCAATAATATCTGTAGGTTTTCTTACCCCCTTATAATCTTTTGGCTATAAACTGCTGCCAACTATCCCCAGCTGCTCTATAAGTTCTGCATGTTTCGCCACCAGCTCGCCTAGACCGGGTTGCCAATCTGCCAAAGAAGGGAAGGGCATGGTAAGCCTGCTCGTTTCCTCCTTGAAGATCTCCCACTTCTGTCGCTAGAGCGCATCAGCTATGGTATTATGCTCATCCTGGACATGCTTTGCTCTGAATGTAATGTTCTGATCCAGGCACCTTGCAACTAACCACGTAAGTTGCAGGGCGAATGATGCTGACTGATTGATAATGGCTTGCACCACCTCCAGGTTGTTGCACCAAAACCTGATGTGCCTGTTCTCTAACCTCTTTCCCCAAATTTCTAACACCACCACTATTGGAAACAATTCCAGCGGAGCTAGGTTGTTAGTGAGAATGCTAGTGACTCACCCATCTGGCCACGATTATACGCACCATTCCCCCTGCATATATGCTCCAAAAACCTATTGCCCCTGCTGCTTCTGTGAACAGCTGCAGCTCATGGTTATGCTGCTCTGTTGCGGCCATAAACATACCCCATTAAACTTGTGTAGGAAATGATCCCATACCAACAGATCTATTATGATCTCCCTGCTAATGTGAATCCTGTTGTAGCTCTCTCCAGCCTCCTCTTAAAATAAGCAGCCCATTGGTATCACCTGGCCAAGCAAAGTTCAGCAACCCCAGCATTGACTGCATCTGTTCTAGAGTGACCTTCCTAGCCTCTTTGCAATTTTTCTCTAACCACTGTTGACTGCGCATTGATGGACTTTACGTTTTTACTCGCTATCATTCAAGAAATTAACCTACTAACAAGAATTTTAAATCCTTCTCTAAATCCTTTCTATATCTTAACCTGAGCTCTATGTCCCTTTACCCAAACTTAATTGGTTTCTGACCCTGCAACTTCAGCCGAAAGGCCTTGTCGTATTCCCTCCAGACAGGCCCCTGGAATTTCTTATAGACTGAGTGGATAAAATTTTGTGTATATTACCTTACTCATAGCCATCCCTGGGAAAGCCATTAAGTAACATCCTGTGTAGACAAGCTTCCCGCTTAGCCAATTATCCATCGTTTCATATGTATCAGCCTGCGCCACTCTTCTCTCAGCAACTTTTTCTTTATCCTTTAGCCCTACTTCTGTGAGGTGTATATCTCTATAAATGTGCCTTTCTCAATGTTCTTCCTTGTTTGTTTTGGCACATAAGCTGCAATTGCGCCCAGGTTGCAGCCTAAGGTTACCCCAGCCTGCTCAAAAAATGTAGATTTTTTTTATTTAATTATTTTCGAAGCCAATCCCGAATGATTTATAGCTGCATCCACCACAAGACCTGTTAACCTACGCAACTTTCTCGCCCTCCTCAGCACGCACCACTGATCCTTAAAAGCCTTATACGCTGCTTCACCATCAGATTCAGTAGAAATATCTAACCCTAAGCTGTCCTTTATTCCACGTACATTACAGTGATCATCCATACTTAGCGTTATTCTTCTCCTGCTGCGGTGCTGGACATGGCACCAGCAAGCCCCTTTTGTGAGTTCTTATCTCGATGCGATATGCGCTGATGTCCTACTGGCTGGGCTGAATGTGGCCCCTGGTGAGCTGCTGGAGTCCTGCTGGTATTAGCATGGACTTGGCGTTGTTCGTCTCCTGCTGCGGTTCTAGACTAGACGTGGTACCGGCATTCTCCCTGTGCAAGCAGGGCCATCTTTTCCATTGGGCACGATGGGCAGGTGCCCAGGGGCCCCACGGACAAGGGGTCCCCATAGGCGGGGCTCTTAATTAGAATAAATAATCCTGCAAAATAAAAAACCTGCAAAATAAACCTTCAAGGGTCACTGAGCAAGTACATCTATCTATATCTATCTATCTATCTATCTATCTATCTATATATATATATATATATATATATATATAGGGGCCCCGGTGCACGGCTCTTACCTCGATGTGATATGCGTTGATGTACCCCTAGCTGGGCTGGATGTGGCCCCAGGTGAGTGGTTTTGAGCTGCTGGAGTCCCGCTGGGATTGGCGTGGACTTAGCATTATTCTTCTCCTGGACACGGCACTGGCATTCCCCCTTTGTGAGCTCTTATCTCGATGCGATATGCGCTGATGTCCTGTTGGCTTGGCTGGATGTGGCCCCTGGTGAGCAGTTTTGAGCAGCTGGAATCCCGCTGCGATTGGCGTAGACTTGGTGATATCCTTCTCCTGCTGCGGTGCTGGACGCGGCACCATTAGTCCCCCTTTGCGAACTCTTATCTTGATTCGATTTGCGCTGATTGCTGGCCTGATGGGATCTATCTTCCTGATATCTAGATGATGCCCGTGCTCTGTTGATCTAGTGGTGAGGTGAGGAGTGGTAACTGTGCTCCTTTGTCATTCTGCAGCTTCCATGTCGCTACTTTCTCTGTTGTGGGCCTCCATGTCTGCTCCCTTGGCGGTCTTGACTGCGCCCTCTTTCATACTGGTATCATGTGCTACTATGGTCCCTTTTTCTGTCTGCTGAGTTTCTCCTTAAGCTGCTTCTATCATTTCAGTTGGGTCTTCCTTATCTGGCCTGAAGCTCCTCAGCATAATCTGCCCCTTGTCCATGTGAAATAGTTAGTCTCTTCTGCTGCTTGCTGGATTTCTCCTTCATCTGCTTCTATCATATTAGCTGGGACTTCCTTATATGTCTGAGATGAATGCTGTGATGAGGGTGTATTTTGTACCCATTCAAGCTGTTACCCCATTAATCTACCTTCTTCCCCTGAGTGCTTGTCATCTTCAGCTCCTTGACCCTGTGCATTAGGTTGGAGGAAGGGGACACAGTTCACTCACCATGTGCTGCTGGTCTGTGATATTTTCTGCCAGGTGTGAAAGGGGGACGTACATGGAGGCACGTCCCCCTTTTACACCTGGGGAATAAGAAGCCCCCCCTCCCCCTTCCTGCTGCCTGTGTACTTGTGTCAATCCTCCTTATCTGGCTCACCCCCTTTTGTTCCTAGCTCTCCGACTTGGTATAGAGGGCTGATTGGCGCAGGACATAGGCATGATGGCAGGAACCAGGATAGCCTGCCACAACACTCACTATATGCATGTTTCACAGACCACCTGCACGTTCAGAGACTGAGAAAGGTGGCAGTTGTTATTAACATTTATTAATTATTTATATAGTGCCAGCTTACCCTGTATCGCTTTAGTCAATATACACCGATCAGCTACAATATTAAAACAAAAAAGAGAAAATTTAGAAGAGCGCTGAATTCACACAATTATATGTTTAATAACAAATAAATTGATGTACAATAGTAATACTAAAAACAACTTAATTGTAGTATCTGACAAATAAGTAGCAATTGCACATATATAGAGGCACATCGTAGTCATGGACTTTTCATGTAAATAGTCTTGTGAAAAATGGATCTCTGAGATGGAATAGTTACTCTCCTAGCTAAACCAGAGAACACCGGCAATGACAAATACAGTGTTAATTATCATTAAAAAATCAACTGCAGCAAGGGTGCTGTAGAAGGTAAATATATGGAAGTCGCTGAATAAATGGAGAGGTAATAGTTGAAAACCCCGAGTATCGATCCACTTAATCCACAGTCCGCTGGAATTAAGACTAACCCCAGGGTTCTGATGTTCAACAAGTCCAGAAATTCACTGTGCCAATAAAATAGATATCAAGTCATATGCCTGACGCGTTTCTCCATTACGGCTTCTTCAGAGGAATAAATGTATTTACTGAAAAACACACTATTTAAATGGCGAACCGGTGGTCACGTGATATCGCCTAGCCAATCCAATTGCGATTCCGATTGTTCGTGTCAGTTCTGAAGTGTATCAATAAAGCTAATTGATCATTGCCATAGTGACCATTATAAACATGTTGGGAAAGCATACAATGCCCGATCTATTTCAGTTTAGTAACAACACCTGATGGATTAAACAAGCTGCTACAATAAAAAGGTAGGAAAATTAAATAAGATGTCAAAACAATACAAATAGAAAAAAAAAATAATGGTTTAAACTGCAGACAACCTAATAAAAATATCAAATAGCTAAATTACAAACACAAATAAATTTACTTCTAATAAGGTCCGAGACTGTATGATTCCACTATTATAAATATGGAAAATTAAAACTACCCAATAATGGGTAAGTAAAATAAAAATAAAAATATATATAATAACAGTAATAATCAAGGAAAATTTTAATTATGTAAATCATAATAATAAAAATAATTAATATTAAATAAATAAACTAATATTGGATTAAAAAAAAGCTGCGAGATGTAGGACAAAAAAGTAAATAATAAATGTCTTATTAACTAAATAGACATACAAATATGGATACAAAAATCAAATATTATTGAGTTCTATACTATCATTTAGACCACGGGGAACCAAATTATTTAATCTGAAAATCCAAAATGCCTCCATTCTAAAAAGAAGTTTGAACATGTCCCCTCCTCTGGGGGTAACCTCTATTTGTTCAATAGCTCTAACTTGAAGTCCATCCAAAGAGCCCCCTCTACAGGCATTAACATGTACAGATAGACTACGCATTTTAACATTTTTGAGAATATTTCTGCGATGTTATGTGAAGCACACACCCACAGACCGGATTGTGCGCCCTCAATAAAAAAATTTTTAAAGCGGCAATGTCGGGACCATGCAGATTCATATAGGGGATGTGGATACAAAATATGAAATCAAACCCTTGTGACCTAGGGTCTGTAATTGCTTTCTCAAAGGGGCTATAACAATTACCGCTGATGTCCCCTTAAATTGTGTAGTTATAGCACGTCGCAATTGGAGGTAAGAGAAGAACATTGTTCAGGGTATGGAGAATTCCCTAGATAACTGATCAAAGGATTTGAGAACATCCGTGTCATATAAATGACCAAGAACCTTTACACCATATTGGAATCACCGCATGTACCCTTCCACTGTGTCCAATACCTTTAGCTTCTTTGTCCCCAAATAGGTGTGCATGGATCAGTGTCAGTATATCCAACCATTTGATAACTAATTGTCCTAATCTTAATTGCTTGTATCAGTAATGGGGAAGCCCTGGAATTAAGCAGTCCTGACAACAGTGGCTGTAGAGGTGTATGATTGGCATTAAATTGGCACATTAATTCCCAATGTAGGTCATGATAGTCAGGATCAGAGACCCATGTTTTAAGATGGGCTAACTGAGAGGCAATATATAGGTTAGGAAGCATAAGGCCACCAGAGGATCTAGACCTGCACAGCGAACTAAACTTAACCTTCTCCCCCCCCCCCCCCAAATCAAAAAGACCAAATATTGGTCAATGTTACGAAAGATGGAAGGTGGAATATATATATGGGTGATTTCTGGTGTATATATAAGAATTTTGGCTGTACCACCATCTTAATCAGATTTATCCTGCCAGAGACAGAGAGCGAGAGCTTCCTCCAAACATGAATTCGATTTGAGGTTGCAAGTTCAACTCAACATATTCTGAAGAGGTATTGGTTATCCATATTCCCAAATATTTAAATTTGGGTGTCCATTTAATTGGAGATCTTTAAATGGAGTCACAAGACATTCCCACCCCGATGGAAACATGCTGGATTTATCCCAATTGATTTTTAATCCAGAGAAATCCCAAAACTTGTCAACTACCCACAAGAGAGCTCTTCGGGCGGCATCATGATCCAAAAGGAACAGCAACATATTGTCGGCATATAGCGCCACTTTGTCCTCCCTATGGGGGGTATTCAATTGTTAGCGAGTTGTTTTTTTCCCCGCAACGTAAAAAAGAAAGAAATCTCCAGTGGCTTTTTGACAGCAATAGCGACGGTTTTGAGTTATCGCAGCGGGAAAACTCACGCAATTCAATTGAAAAAGAGGGAACACTGCCCCCGTGCGTTAAAAATTGTGTTTTAGAGGAGTAAAGGGGAGTTTTAACGCGGTCATGTAGAACACAAAAAAAAGGTTTTGCGTACATTTCCATACATTAGATTGCATTACACATTGATAATATCTACATTACAGTACATTCTTTAGCATATTTTTTAATTGAACTATTTTTACCATACAATCATCTATACCATGTCAAAACACATTACTACATTCATATTTGTACCAAAAACATACATAAATATATTTAGTGATTTTATTTATTTATTTTTTTATGTTTATTTTATTTCATTATTTTTTCACAAGAAAATCAACACAAGTTAGGCATTAGTGATAAACATAAGTTTAACTTTTTTTCCACATTATTACATGATTTCAAAGACTTTTCAGAAGTTTTTTATTTTTAACACACACCAAAGAGGTGCGAGATAAAACAGCATATTTTCCTGTTTAACCCGCCGTGTTAAAAAACAATTGAATAGCTTTTAACGCGGGTGCCTCTCGCACACCCTATACTTTCAATAGACCTTCTACTGGAGCGCGAGAAGACCGTTTCATGAAAAAAAAACACAGCGTTAAAAATGGAATTGAACTGCAGGTAAACTTAACCCGATCAAAAATTATACAAAACAGCGTTAAAATGACTTAACACGGTCAAAAAAAACTACTCGCTGACAATTGAATACCCCCCTATGTGCTGATTTAAGTCCTTTAATTTGTTTATCATGACAGATCAGACAAGCAAGAGGTTTTATTGCTAATGCAAACAGGACTGGGGACAGTGGGCAACCCTTTCTAGTGCCCCGCTCCGATTGGAATGGCTGAGAGAGATAACCATTAGCGCACACACATGCTACTGGGTGAGAGTACAGGAGCTTGACCCAATTCATAAATTTCGGACCCAATCCAAAGCGAGATAGCAACCCCCACAGGTACAGCTACTCCACTGAGTCTAACGCCTTGGCTGCGTCCAAGGGCACCACAACTTTAGTCTCTGGTGGAGGTGACCGCACCTGCAGGAGAGTGAACAGTCTCCTAAAATTAAATAGATATGTACTTGCCTGGCATGAATCCCATTTGATCAGGATGTATCAGTTCCAACATCACCCTGTTCAACCTCAGAACCAATAGTTTAACCAAAATGTTTACATCAGTTGTCAACAATGAAATAGGGTGATAAGACTAGGGAAATAATGGGTCTTTCCCTTATTTAGGCAGCACCTATTGCTTCCTCCATAGAAAGAGAGAGGGAACCGGCCTCACAGAGGCTAAATGGGACTAACAACCAGGACACATAAAAGGCTGATGTTTTTTATACAGTTCTATAGGTATGCCCTTCACTCCGGTGGACTTACCACTGGAAATTACATGATAGCCACGTCAGTTTCCTCTAAGATACTAGATATTCCTTACTATCTGTGGAAAGCATGGGGAGAGAAACAGTATCTAAGTATACCTGCAAGGCAGCCAAATCATATTGAGCCTGGGACTTGCATGTATTAGCATAGTAATTGTAAAAGACCTCAACAATATCTGGCATCAGAAACCGCTTAACCCCACTATCATCACAAATGGCGGGTACAGCCGTGCCAGCTTTCTCCACTCTCGCCAGATATGCCAAAAAAACTCCTGTTTCTGTCGCCCTGAGCATATTGCATATGTTTGAGAAGAGAAGCTTACGTTTAGATTCGTCAAATACATAGTCGACTCACTCCCTCTGTGCTAACTGCCATGCTCACTTTGTAGATTCGGTTCTGCCATATATATATTGCACTTCTAATAATTTACAGGTTTTCTCCAATTCTTTTCTCTATGCCTAGATGACTTTTTGATTTCTGCCACACCAGTAATCAGTGTCCCCCTCAGAAAGGCCTTAAATGCATCTGTGACTGGATCACTTATAAATAGCTTATTCGTGGCTGGATCATGTAGAAATAATTTATTGTAGAAAAATATTTCAATCAGAGGTGGAGGCACCAATGTATAATTTGAAATGCACTTATCGTGTTACATTGGGATGTGTTTTGCATGCAAGTGTCATTGTTTGGGTTTGTAACATTGCCTGAGGAAGTCTGTTTGCTGATAGCAGGGAATGTTAATTAAGTCTTAATGTGAAGTGTCAAACACCTGTTTGACTGCATCTCAGATAATGCAAGCATCAAGTTTTAGCACATAACAGAGAAGTGTAAATATTGTTAGCTTTGCATTGCATGTAAATCCATGTTTGGGTAAACAAATTGCATCCTGATTGTAAAAATAGCCTGTGAGGCTGTGCCAAATCTGTATAAAAAGCACTGTCTTCTGATTCCATCTGACCTGAGCACTGGTACCTTCAATCAGTGTGACTGCAAATAAACATCACTTGCTTCAAAGACCTGCTTGACAACATCTTCCATGCTGAAAATCCTGTGACCTACAGATTAGACTCAAAATCTAATATATTCCCGGGTGTTTCTGAGGTATGGACCCAGCATCCAGTACCACCACTCTGCCCGCTACCCTGCAGCTCTGGCCAGGGTGATAGGCCGGGTGGATCCATCCACAGCAACCCTGATCCATAGGAAGAGGTCAAAAGTACCAGCCCAGGTACACCAGTAACGGGGTACATTAGCAGCGTCAGTTTTCCAGAAGAAACCCGGTTCTGGATGCCGTGACAGGAGTCCAGTAGTGGCAGCACTTTTAAGCCCCTCCTACTGCGGTGAGAGGGCACGTTTAGGATAACAAAAGGGAACGCTGGCAAAGTAAGCCTAGCTGGTTCCTAGCAACAGCAGACAGGGTGGCATAGGCGGTCCATCCTTTCACAGCATTCCAGACTATTGGAGGCCTTGCTGTCTCAGAATTATCCGCAAAAAATCCCTCCGACTGAGTCATCAATGTTGCTCCTGTGACCATCAAAGAAAGCCAAAGACAATTTAGCTTCCAAAAGGATTAACCTTTAGTAATTGCAAAAGAGAGACGAGTGGTCGGAGATCCCTCTGGCCTTATATTCTATTATACGTACTGCTGGCACTAGGGAGCAGTACAACAGAGCTACATCAATTCTTGAGAATGCATTATATGATGTGTACAAACAGGAAAATTAGACAGCTTCTGGATGACGCAGGCGCCAGACGTCCAACAGGCCCAACTCATCTATCAAGGCAGAGAAGGCTGAGGCAGATTGATTAACTACAGTTATTAACTTTGCTCCCGCCATCTATCAACAGCTTTATTCATCACATTAAATCCCCCATACATATGATAGGCACCTCCCGAAACATTGCTTTGAATTTTCCACATTTCTTTAGTACCTCACTATTGTATGGTGGGGGTATATATACCACAAGAAGAAGTACTGGAGCCCAATTAATAATAGCTTTCATTAGGACATATCTCCCTCCAGAATCCACCTGGAGTTTTTCTAGGGAGAAGCCAAGACGCCTATGCACAAGCACAGAGAAGCCTCGAGAGTTGGCGGTATGACTGGAATAATACACCCTTCCCACCCATGATTTTTTTAAGGAGAGTACTCTTTCACCATGTAAATGGGTCTCAAGCAGGCAAACAATGTCAGGGTCATTTTTCCTAATTTGGCGGTTAACCAGAGAGCATTTCACATTGTTATTTAAAGCCCTCACATTCCAGGAGAGATGCGCCAGTATATATACATAATCAACATGCCATTGTAGCAGATCCCCCAGGTGTTCTGAGACCATCACCCCTGCAGAGCATACATCATTCAGCAACATTTTAGGCGCATATAGACATTGGTTATACTTTTGCAATAACAAAATGGCTACAATCAAAACTAAATCTGATTATCACTAGAAACCCACACCCCTATCCTGTATACTCCACCCCAAATTAAAGTATACCTTAATCCCTAGCTATAGTTTAACTGAGGCTACTCAGCAATCCAGCATGCGGCCACCTGCCGAGCCCGCACTGTTCAAGACATCCCAAACCCAACAAGGCAAGCCACCCATCAACCAGTGTCGTAAAAAAAATATAAGATCCCAGAGGGGAGACCAAAAGGAGAAAAACAGAAGAGAAAAAGAAAAAAAAGGCAAGATAAAAGAAGAAAGGAAAAGGGAAGGGGCAAACTGAGACCTAGATCAGCTTTAAAGCTATGGGCTCTAATGCCCATTACATCTTATCATCAACTTATTGATACAACAATATATCTTAACAACACATATTAAACAGCAATGAGAAAATGAACATTAGAGGTTACATTATGACTGACAGCTCCAACACATGATGCACAAAAAGATTCAGCACCAAAATGTCCTGAGGACAAGGAAGAGAAGTATCCCCCGACAGCGTCCACCAACCGCCAGGCGGTCAATCCAGGCAGCAGTTTCCCTGGGTGTATCAAAGAAAGATGTGCGGCCCTCCAAGATCACCCTCAGCTGGGCGGGGAAGATCATAGCATAAGGAATTTGTAAGTCCCGTAATCTTCTTTTAACCGGAATAAATTGAGCCCTGCTTTTTTTTACATCCAGAGCGAAATCAGGACACGCTGCTACTCATTGGCCATTGTACTCCATGGGGCCGTTCTTTCTGGTCAAGCGCAGTACAGCATCTCGGTCACGGTAGTGTAGGAGTTTGGCTATAAACATGCAGGGAGGGGCTCCTGGTGGAGGTGCCTGAGCAGGAATATGGCGGGCCCGCTCCACCGCAAATTGGGCTGTAAACGAATCTGTGCCGAACAGTTGAACCAACCACTTCTCCAGGAAAGACTCAGGGGCAGCACCCTCCACCTTCTCAGGCAGCCTAACCAGGTGGATGTTATTGTGGCGTAAATGCCCTTCGATATCTGTGAGTTTTTGCTTGAACAGAGAAACCTGAGACTCCAGACCAACAACCTGGCCCCTCATTTGTGCAGATGTGTCCTCCAATGTAGATATGCAAATCTCCACCTCGCCCACTGTCTCCCTGATTTTCTGTATGTTAAGCCACAGAAGGGAAAGGTCAGTCTGCACTTCTCCAATTTTTTCAGTTGCACATTTTTCAGAGGTAACAATGGCTTGTAAGACCTGTTGTAGTGTGACCTCTGAGTCAGCTGGGGGACTGGCAAGGGAGAGGAGAGGAGGACTGCAACGGCTCCGAGGGTGGTGCATTCCCTGAGCCAGCAGCAGTGGTGCAAGAACAGGCAAAATGCTCCAACTTTCCCACAGCAGCAGCCTGGCCGTGCTTACCCATAATTTTTTTAGGAAGGAGGTAAATAATTACCTTGCAGTGATGCTGAAGGATGTTTATCCTGTAGACTCCAAACTCAAAGTTAAACAAATGTCTGAGCATCAGAAGTCGTAATGCTGACTGTAGATTTGTTTTTTTATGGATATAACTTGATAGCTTATAGCCAGAGGCACTCTCCCTCCACCATATATCACAGAGTGAAGGGACACACTCTTTATGTTCTGAATTCAACAGTCACAGGCTCCACTGACTCAGATGAGCCTGGCATAAATTAAACAGGTGTCCGGAGTGTAGACTATTGTGTGCTCTAGCTGTTATTTAGTGACAGAGAGTATGGGGGGATTCACCTATGGGCCCGGTGTGCAGCCTCTCAGACACAGGCAATATGTCACCAGGATCATTTAGTGGCGGGAAAAGTGAGAGGACCGATATATGCAACCAGCTCCCCTTTCAGGTGTTCTTCAGGAGGGGCAAGCGGTGATCGTGCATGCAACCCACCGAACCGAGGAGTCTTTGATACAGGAGATGGTGAATATATACAAATGCTCCCCAACAGCCAGTTCTCTCTCGGACAGTACATGGGTAATAGGAAATCCAGCACTGATTATATCACGGTCCAAGTGCGCTCTTAGTAAGGGATGCCAAACAGTTATTTTGGGCGCCCTCACTCCATCCTGGCTTCCCGCACCAACTACCACCACACAAGCAGGGCTTCAACGGGGACAGAAAATGCTTCACTCCTGTGCCAGGTCCAACTTCACCGCATGTCTACTTCATCAGCAACCTTGTTAGCCATCAATAACAACAGTGGTTTTGATATTGAATGGGGAGGAGTTTTAGAGCAATACAAACAAGTGTCTTGTTCTAATTTTTTCTATTGTTGGTAATAGTGTTTTCTTTTAGGTATATGTTATATATGTTTTTAATGTTTATTATAATGTTTTAATTTAAAATCATTGCTGAGCATTATTATATGGTGGCACCCTAGAGTCTAAATGGATTGGATGCGCTTCTTATTTTTTATGCAGTTTGTTTTATTAGAGTATTTTTGGTTGTTACACAACAACCTTTTAAGGAGTAGCAATCAATTTGTATTATTGAATACTGACTTGTATGTTAACAATTTTTATACTTTTTAATTACTACACCAGTTGAGCTATCAATTAATTGGCCAGCGTCCTATTAATTCCCTCTTTCGGGGAATTTTGATTCATTTTCACAATGTTGACTCTAACTATCAGGAAGAAGTCCTTCGGCAGCCAGTCTCTCAAGTTTTTACAGATGGTTGAGGTAATAGACAAAAAATTATCCTTGTAGATCTTGGATAGGTCTCTGTTTATGATCACTCCCAGGTATTTAAGTTGGGTGGGGTGCCAGATGAATGGGAATGTGGGTTTCAGGCCTTCAACTCCATCTAAAGGTGTTGTGATATTCAGGACCACCGACTTTGAGTAATTGATTTTAAAGTTGGAGAGATCTCCAAAGGTACAGAATTCTGACATTAAGTTTGGGATCGAGATTACAGGGTTCGTGAGTATTGCGAGAAGGTCATCTGCAAAGAGTGCAAGTTTAAATTCTCTATCTCTTATTCGCAATCCAGATATGTCCGGGTTCGCTCTTATGGACCACACAAAGGTTTCCATAAATTGGATGAAAGTCCTTGGGAAAAGGGGCCTGAACCAGATTGATTATTTTTGTGGTATTGTAACGCACCTCACGGCCTGGGACAAACCCTACTTGGTCTGAGTGTACCACCTTATGCAAGAGCAATTTAAGCTTGTTTGCTATAAGCTTGGCATATAATCTTATGTCCACATTAAGCAATGACATGAGCCTATAGCTGGGACACAGGGCTGGGTATTTCCCTTCTTTGGGTAGAACCGTTATATGGGCTGTCAAGGAATGCAGGGAGAAGTGAGATTGTGTAAAGACAGAAGGTCTGAAGCATAAGTGGGAGCAATTTGGCTTTAAATGTTTTATAATAGGATACTGTTAGGCCATTGAGACCCGGACTCTTCCCTGAGAGCGACCTCTTAATTGCCTCCTCTAGTTCCTCTGTGGTGAAGGGTTCTTCCAACATTTGTATGTCTTCTGCGTCAAGTGTGGGGAAATTAATCTGTTTAAGGTAAGTGGCTATATGATCTTGTTTGAGTAAGCATTCTGCTGTGAGTGAATCACTGGTAAGGTTATAGAGTTTAGAATAATATGTGTGGAATGCCGCTGCTATGTCTGATGAGGTGGTGCAAAGTTTCCCTTCATCTGTTTTAATGTGTGGAATGTATAGTTGAGATCTGTGGGTCCACAGAGCTCTTGATAGATGTTTACCAGGCTTGCCCCACCACTGATAAAATTTATTGCGACACTTGCGGTAATCTAACTTTATTTTGTTTGACATTAATTTGTTCAGCTCTGTTCTCGTTTCTGCTAGTTCTGCTATTGTGGTGCATTCTAGGGAGGCATTATGTCTCATTTCTAGAAGTTTCATTTTCTCAAGGAGAGTATCACGCTGGGCAACCTTTTGTTTTTTTATAAACGTGCCCAGTTTGATACATTTTCCCCGAATGACACATTTGTGTGCCTCCCATACAGTGATTTTCAGGGGTGTCGTTATGTTGAATATATTCATCTATCTTCGTCTCAATTTGTGATTTACTATATGCGTCTTGGATCAGGTGTTTATTTAGCCTCCACGTGTATGGTGTGTGGCCAGGCTGAGAGAATGAGAGAGACATGTATACCGTGGCATGATCAGACCAGGGGAATTGACCTATAGTGACTTCTTTAATCAGGGACAGGTATCTGAGGGATAGAAAAAAATAGTCCAGTCGTGAGTAGATGTCGTGTGGGTGGGAAAAGAATGTGTAGTCATATTCTGTGGGGTTATGGAGTCTCACCTTGTGATATAGTTTAATATCTAGCTGCCCTGGTAAAAACATTGATAGCAGGGTGGAGATAACAATTGAGATCACCACCTAGATCAAGGACACCTTCACTTAGGGGATCCACTTTGTCTAAGAGGCCTTCTAAAAAGATGGGTTGGTTATGGTTTGGAACATATACATTCACTAAAGTAAAGAATTGATTAAAGAACTTGCATTTCAATACCAGACCACTGCCTGCTTGTACTTATTGAATGACTATATCTTGGACTAGTAGGCATTTGGAGAGGAGTATGGCTACTCCAACTGCCTTGCTATCTGGGTCATCACATGTGAATAAGTGAGGGTATTACATAAATGCAGTTTGGACTCTTGTTGTAAATGTGTCTCTGGCAAGAAGGCCACATCTATCTTCTTTGCTATAAGATCTCTTAACAATCTGGATCTTTTTTCCTGGATATTTAGACCCCAAACGTTAAGGGTCACACATCTGAGGCTATCTGCCATCGTCAAAAGGAATCAAATGACAGATAAAGCATGCCCAGTGGTATTGCGGGATGTAGGACAAAACAGCCCGAGTGTGTTTAAAAGGGGGGGGATGGTAGCTGGAGAGAGGGGTAGGGAAGTGGGTTGGGGAGCGAAAATATGCAAATTATATTAACATCTGGATCAGATATCTATATATTGTGAACAAGTAAATTAGACCACGCTGGAGAAACATAAGGAGCCGTGGCCTCAAGCTCTGGAAAAAACTTGTGCAGTCCGGGGGCACTGGGGAGTCAGTGGCAATGACAATTAGACAATGAATATTTTATGCACTGTAACATGAGCAGAATCAAGAAAGGTATTCATATGAAAAATGGGGAGTGCATATCTATATATATGTAAGTGTACTGTAGGATGAATATGGTGCTAATATATTGTAAACAGAACTTTGCAACAACTAAAAAAATTATATATTTCAATCTCTGTTTTCCTTCAAGTAATGGGGAGACAAGAAAAATTATGTCTCTATGTGTTTGGTGAAGGTAAGAGATTCAGCTGGAGAGGCAGAGAGAAAGTCTTTTCAGTGTGTGTCTTTGGAGCCTTCTACCAGCAGCAAGTTTGAATACCTGTAAAAACAAAAGGTGTGGAGAGAAAGAGGGCATCACTTAGCTTGCCAGGAAGACAGTCTGAAGGTAAGTAGAGTTTAGCCTTTAGGGGATGGCGGGTAGTAAGGTCTCAAGGGGACCAGGGGAGGGCCTCATCAAATTTCAGCCCGGGGGGCAAGACTTGACTCAGCTGCTTCTTTTAATGGGAAAAAAATGCAGGTCGCCTAGTGAGCCAGCCCAAAGTAGCCCACTATGAGACCGGCCCGGGAGGCAGATGCCCCCCTGCCCCTCAGACCAGCCTGCCCCTGCAAGGGAGATTCCCATACTGTAAACTGTCACATGTGTCCTCTCATGGGACTCAGGTGTCCACCTGGGACTGCTGGTTTTGGTGTTTTTGAGCCATTTTCTTCATTCTGCCAGGTTGTCAGAAGCTCTCCTCTCTTTGTGGAACTTCTGTCGGAATCAGGCGTGAGTGTGCCATTCTGGGAGTGAGATTGAGTGGATATCCAGAGCCGAGCAGAAGGTAGAGATCTCTGTTAGTTCCCTAAGAACAGCTGATTTTTCCTTCATGAACGAGCTGCAGATGGAGATGGAATGGGAAGCCCCAGCGATATTTGATGTTTTTCTTTCGTAATTCTTCTTTAAGTGGTCTAAGCATTTGTCGTTGTTGAAGCCATAAAAGTTCCTGGAATACCTGAATCTCTTTAAATGTTAAATTAAAGGCCCTCCATGCATCTGAGTTTCTGCAAAATCTCATATTTTTGTGTAAAATAGTATAGTCAGCATATGACATCCCTGGGTCAGTCATAAAGAGCCCCTTTTTGGGCGTAAGGCCATATGAGCTCTGTCAAAGGTGATTACCTTTTCCAGTGGTTGCTCCAAAATTTTGTTAAACATTTTTGTGAGTGCATCCATCAGACCTTGGGTGGATATGTCCTTTGGTATGCTTCTGATTCTCAAATTGTTTCTGCGACCTCGATTGTCCATGTCATCAATTTTATAGTGTAGCCATTACAAGGCTTTCGCTTGAGCAGTCACCGTGGATTATAATGTAGCAAAACACTTCTTCTGCTTCTTTGCTTTTTTCCAGGGCTACCAGACGGTTGCTTAGAGGTGCAAGATCTGTCTGAACAGTTACAACTTCATGGCGAACTACCTCCTGCAACTTGGCCTCCAAGGTGTCAAAGTCTTTTTTAGAGTGTACCTCTTGTTCAGTTGGTAGTGAGCGAAGCATTTCAATGATCTGTGATAGGTTAAGCTGGTCTTTAACTGGTGATGCGCCAATAGACTGGTTCCTCACTGCTTGAGGCGTAGGCATGGATGGGTGAGATGAGTTATTCAATGAGGCCATGTTGCTCATGTCTGAGGTCGCTGAAAAATGCATGCAGGTCTGAGCATTGGGTAGTCGCTGGTGATTTTCTAGAGTCCTTCTTGGCAGAACTTCTTTTGTCCCTGCCCATCTAGGCTTTCGAGTAGTACAGTTATGGCCAAAAGTTTTGAGAATGACATAAATATTGTTTTTCCCAAAGTTTGCTGCTTCAGTGTTTTTAGACCTTTTTTGTCAGATGTTGCTATGGTATACTGAAATAAAACTGCAAGCATTTCATAAGTGTCAAAGGCTTTTATTGACATTCACTCACAATCTTGCCTAAGAACACAGCCATGAATAAAGAATGGTACCAAAACATCCTCCAAGAGCAACTTCTCCAAACCATCCAAGAACAGTTTTTCTAACATGATGGACAACCTTGCTATACGACAAAAGAGATGGCTCGGGGTCAAAACATCGAAATTTTGGGTCAGGGCCAGGAAACTCCCTAGACCTTAATCCCATTGAGAACTTGTGGTCAATCCTCAAGAGGCGAGTGGACAAACAAAAACCCACAAATTCTGACAAACTCCAAGCATTGATTAGGCAAGAATGAGTGGCCATTAGTCAGTATGTGGCCCAGAAGTTGATTGACAGCATGCCAGGGCGAATTGCAGAGGTCTTCTAAAGGAAGGGTCAACACTGCAAATATTGACTGTTTGCATAAACTTACTGTAATTGTCAATAAAAGCCTTTGACACTTATAAAATGCTTGTAATTTTACTTTAGTATATAATAGCAACATTTGACAATAAAGGTCTAAAAACACTGAAACAGCAAACTAAAACTAACGTGAAAACCAATATTTGTGTCATTCTCAAAACTTTTGGTCATGACTGTACACTTAACGGGTTGCAAAGAATCGGTCGGCTTTCATCAACAGTGCATTGAAGAATAAAAATACCCAAATCTCCTAGGCGCTAGTTTTGAAAAGAAAAAAAACAGCGAGAGTCAGCTCCTTATGGATGGAGGTGCCAACTCCTTCCAATATTATTCAACCTAAAAAAAACACAATAAGGAGCGCCAGTCACCTTGGTTATATCAAATAAAAATTAAAAATGGAGTGATATACTCACATACAGAGAAGTGATTACACAGTCTTTACCTAACTGATTGATTACTGCATTTGGAAAGGACGTGTTAAATGGGAGAACTGGTGTGAGAGCTATCTATTTTATTTAGCACAGTGTGTGCCGAAGAAATCTTCATAAACCATTAGCATCCTAATGTGCAGCTTGGCACAGGTGACGGTGATTGGTCCTAGCAAGTACTGTGTGTTATTCTATTTCCAACTATTGGCTTGTTTTATGGGTTATGAGTTATAATTACAGTTTGGACACTTCAACCTGCATATTTGAATTTCTAGACACGTGGATATCATACAGCCCATCACATAACAAGTGATTTAGTTAGAGAGGGGGGCGAGCTGGTCACTCGACCCTCCAGGTACTGTTTGAATTAATAACAATGTCCAGATAGGATTTGATATTAGTATATATAATAGATAATATATATGTGATTTTTACATTAGATTTTATAATCTGGTAATTATTGTGCTTACCATCAACCCCATCATCATATACATTTGTGTACATATTTTGTATGTGATATGAATGTTAAATAAGTTTGTTAATAACGATATAGTTATTTACATAATTTATTGATTTTATGTTAAATAAATGTGTTTTTAAGGATTATCAGGAACCTGAGTATATTCTGCCATGTCAGTTTAATTTTTAATTTTTATTTGATATAACCAAAGTGACTGGCACTCCTTATTGTGCTTTTTTTAAAAGTACATTGAAGAATACAGGAATTGTCACTGGTCATTTCCCCCATCTGTGGACCAAGCGGCATATCAGCCATGAGCTGATAAGAATTACATTGGTTTATAAAGCAATTGACCTGCAAGAGGCTTGAGTCTACAGCTGTGTTAAGCGCTTGTGGTGACAAAAAGTCATTGGCTGGAGTTACTCTGGATCTCCTCTGGTAGTTCTAACAATAACAGATCTAAGTGTGTTTTATAATGAGAATTATTGTAAGATGCTTGTATTGCAATTAGTACAAACAGCCACAAGATGTCATCACTGAGATTTGTTATAGATAGTGAAGTCTGATGCTTGAGGTTGCTTGTTACAATTATGAGGTTTTGTGGAGTGTAATACTAGTAAATAGCCAGAAGGTGGCAGCAGAGCTGCAATGCAAAAATGCTGCAAGCAATCGCATTTCATCATCATCATCATCACCATTTATTTATATAGCGCCACTGATTCCGCAGCTCTGTACAGAGAACTCATTCACATCAATCCCTGCCCCATTGGAGCTTACAGTCTAAATTCCCTAACATACACACACAGACAGACAGAGACACTAGGGTCAATTTTGATAGCAGCCAATTAACCTACCAGTATGTTTTTGGAGTGTGGGAGGAAACCGGAGCACCCGGAGGAAACCCACGCAAAAACGGGGAGAACATAGAAACTCCACACAGATAAGGCCATGGTCGGGAATTGAACTCATGACCCCAGCGCTGTGATGCAGAAGTGCTAACCACTTAGCCACCGTTCTTTCCCCGACAATGCTAGACAATGCTAACAGTCAGGCAAATTGGAAGTGTTGTGCAGGGACGGAGACTAAAGCCCACTGTGAGACACTGGAAACGTACAGCTCTCAGCATACAAGGTGGGGGTCCCTGTCACCTTCCCCACACCCAGGAGGGATAATGATAGCCAAGGGCAGCAATGACGGTATCTGGTTGTCCCTTTACAGATTGGAGGCACAGACGTGTTTCAATGGATTCTGGAGTGGGTCCAGAGAGCCTCCAGGTGCAGCTGGGAGGTGTTGGGGGGGCCTCCAACAGTATTGGTATAATGGTATATTGTGAGGGAGGCAGGGGATCTGACAGGTAGAAATGGCGCTAGGTGGCTATGGGAAAGGAGGCCGCAGTGTCTTGTATGGCACCAGGGATGTCCGCATCCATTTCTGTAGGGATCAGAAGGGTACTTACAAAGTGGTTCCATGAGCCCAGACTAGCGGGTGTTGTTTTAGGTGTTTTTTGTGCTGAGAATCACAGAGCTCCCAAGAAATGCTGCCTATGTCTATAGCTTCCAGGCCACGCCACTCTGACCCACAATTTTTATAAGTTTTAGTTGCTCAGAAACACTGGAATTCATAGGGGGGGTTCAATTGGCCGCGTTACTACCAAAAGTAGCGCAGCCTGCACTCTATTAACGTTACGGTTCTTTTAAAGCGGATTTCTGCTTGTGGCTCCCTTAAAGATTACTATACTAACTGTAATAACGCGCACTATTACCGTACTGTAATAGTGCGCAGGTCACGTTACTTTCAGCAGTAACGCAGCCAATTGAGTTCACCCCTTAAACTTTCTAGTGTTGTGAAACTGTTTCGCTTAACTTTAATGTTTATACAATTAGAAAAATATTCCCTTAAGTGAAAACTGCACTTTTGTATTGATTGACTCCCAGAAAACATTTTCTCCATGATTAGTGTACTCAATTTACTATTTCTTTCTGCCGATGTATATATAGTATTTGCTTTTGAGCTACAAAGCAATTGAAAGCCACAAAACTTATATAGAAGTCAAAGTGCAAAAGAGTGTCTAGTTGCAAGGCGAATGTAATTGAAATTTCGACATTCAAAATGTCTAATTTTTCATAATGTTGACACATTTAAAAATGTCAACATACATAATGGGCCTAAGTCATTAAGGCACACATACTGAGTGTATCGTGCCGTTGTTCTCAACAGCTCTGCATACTCCCAGAGTCAGCAAGGAACTGATCTCAAGATATGTGTGGTGTTAACAATGGGTGTAGGTTCACTCTGTTGTACTAGCACACTTTTTGTAAACCCCTTGTGTGCCAGTTGCTTGCAGGTCCAGCGGCTGTATTGCTGTTGAGCCCGCTGACTGCACTAGCATTTAGAGAGGGAGGACCGGGGGAGGGGTAGGTTTAACATTTATTTCTGTTTTCTATTTTTTTTTTTATAAGTGTTTTATGCAGTTTTTAAAACTATGGGCACATGATTATGTGGAACTACTGATTTTTTTTTACATTTCTCCCCTTCACAGTAGCAATTCTAGTCAGTAAATCATTTTCCAAGATACAATAGGCAATACCTTCGGCAGGCCTGTCGGCCTTCTCAACTCCATTTACCTCAATAACATTTTATAGACATTCAGTAAGGTAGCATCTCCAATTTGGTCTCAGACAAAGTCTCTCAGTGGAAACAAGTTAGATAACACTGACCAATCTGATTCCTCGTGGGGAGGTGTTACTCTTTCAACCGAGATCTGTCAAACAAATGATGGTAGAAACCGGTTCCACGTTGGAACTTGCGCAGCTTGCCTTTGTCTTTTCCCCATCCGTTTAGCTGGTGGAGTTCTGTTCTCCTGAACAGTTCTCTGGTTCAGGTTTTGTGGCAGAGCATTATTATTATTATTATTATTATTATTATTAATAATTTTTATTTATAGGGCACCACAAAATGTCTGCAGTGCTGTACAGGGTACAAACAATAGGGCAGTACAAGTAGGGCCACCTAAACTACATTATGGGCCTCCAGGCAATGCAGTGCACCGGGGCGGAAAAAAGAAGAGAAGGGGATCGGACTTAAGGTAAGTTAAGGGGGCCCCTATATATATATATATATATATATATATATATATATATATATATATATGTATATATATATATATATATATATATGTAAAAAAAAAGTGATTTATATATATATATATATATATAATGTGTGTGTGTGTAAAGAAACATATATATGTATGTAAAAAGAAGTGATTTTATTTATATATATATATATATATATATATATATATATCACTTTTTTTTACATATATATATATATATATATATATATATATATATGGGCCCCCTTAATTTACCTTAAGTCCGATACCCTTCTCTTCTTTTTTCCGTGCCGAGTCTCTTCTGCGCTCCTCCGTGCTGTGAATATTGGGTGTGACATCACGCCCAACATTCACGCCCAACATTCACTGCGAGCACAACACGGAAGAGGGGACTAGGGAGGGAGCCGGATCGCCAGCTGACGTGACCGTGTGACAGCAAGGTAAGTATTTTCTTTTCTTTTTTTAGCGCTGCCTCGGACGGACCCCCGGGCACCTGCCCATTGTGCCCCGTGGAAGAGACGGCCCTGAGTACAAGGTAGAACAGTATGGTACAATAACAAGTAACAAGTAACACTATAACTCAGGTAGCGCAAAGCACAGCTAATAAGAAAGGCTGAAAGGGTGAGATTGAGCGAGGATTATTCAGCACTAACTGGAAATCTGTCCCCAACTGTGTGGGCATAGGTAACAGGTTAAAAGCCACTGAAAAGGTGCAGAGAAAAACAGGAGTGGAGTTAGTAGGCTGGAGAGCAAAGTTAAAAGTGGTGGAAACAGGAGGAGAGAAGGCCATGCTCAAAGGAGTTTACAATCTAATGGGAAGGTCAGACATAACGAAGACACAAGGGGTGAAATGGGGACAGAGTCACATAGAGCACGAAGGGGGAAGAAGAGATTAGAGGGAAAGGGTAACAAACAAGGTGGATAGTTATGTGGATGCCTGATAGGCTTTTAAGGATAGGTGGGTTTTAATGCTGGGAATTCGTTTCGATGGAGGGGGGGCAGCATGGGAGAATTGATGAGGTGAAATGCGGTTATCAAAGTGGAGGACAGGCAACGATCTTTGTTTGATCGCCGTGGGCGGGATGGAGTGTGAATAGATATGAGGTTGGAGATGTAGGGAGTAGTTGAGTTGGTGAGTTGGTGAGAATTGAGTATGTGAACATGAGGAGCTTGAAAAGGATTAGTATGGGAAGGGGAGCCAGTGTAGGACTTGATAGAGGGGGGAGACAGATGTGGAGCGGTGAGAAATGAAGATAAGTTTAAGCAGCGGCATTGGGTATCGATTGAAATGGAGCGAGATGAGAGCTGGAGAGGCCAGTAAGGAAGAGGTTACAAGCCCAAGCGAAAGAGAATACCAGAGAGTGAATGAGAGATTTGGTGACATCCTGATAGATGCGAGCAATGTTGCATAACTGGAAGCAGCAGGATTTGGCAAGATAAGGGGGGCAAAGGAGAGAGAGGAGTTGAGGATGACACCAAGGCAGCAGAGTTGGGGAACAGATGAGATAGTGAAATTGTCAACTTTGATAGAGAGGTCAGAGGGGAAGGAGGTTCTAGATGGAGGGAAGACATTGAGTTTGATTTTGGCAATGTTGAGCTTAAGAAATTTAAAGGACATCCAAGAGGAGATAGCAGAGAGGCAGGCAGACACCCGAGACAGGAGGAAGGGAGAGATCGGGAGTTGAGTGTCGTAAGTTGAGAGCTCTTTCTCTCCCTTTTCCTTAAGATTGTGCATCCTGGATGGACCTTCGTCCAATGATGCAATTGCACAGGTGTTTGGCTGGACTCACTCCTGGAGGATTTGTTTGAAAATTGGAAAGTCTCTGCCAACTATTAAAGGCAGTCCATTTACAGTAACAGGCAAAAGAATCCTGTTATATTCCTCGGCAGTCCCATGGACACAATCTAATTTGCAGCCTCTTTAAGAGCTCTCACTTCTTTCATCTTTCCTATTATGAATTTTGCAATTCATGCATTTCATTTTCAAGGATTCAGAAACAACAATTTCTTGCTCTCTCTGCTGCAATCTCTTTGCTGTTTCTTTAATAGCTTCCACTACTTTTTCTCTTTTTTTCATAATGTTGCTTTAAGTTCTAAATTCCTTCAAGCCAGAAGTTTTTTTCTCTAGATTCAAAAAACTTTACTCCACGGAATCAAACATTTCCTTGGCCACATAATCTGCACCAAGTAATAACAGGTTTTTCCATAGAGCAAGAGGTTTTCAACTTAATCTCCCACCTTCAAACTCCAGTGCAGGTTTTCCAAATCTTTCTGCTGGGAGTGAGCTTCAGACACACCCGTCTGCATACTTTTTGGCACACCTTATTCTTTTTCTTGCCCATCTTAGCTGAAGTATAGACAATTTGCGGTGGCAACAACTACCTACTCTTTGTTTTATTGAAGCCTTTAAACAACAAGCTTGATCTGCACTTTCCACAGGCAAATAGCGAAATTTCTTTGCACAGATTTGTTTTGTGGACCACACCTAATTCAAATCTAAAGCTGGGTACACACTACAGGTTTTTCGGCCAATAATTGGACAAATCAGCCGACATCCGACTGTTTGATTAGATATTGTGTAGTGTGTATACTTACACAATGATTTTAAGTCGCCCCAAAGTGCCGATCATTGTGTGGTTTGGTTGGTCGTACTATTTAATTTTTGCCGACCAATCACCTTCCAATCCTGCAGTGTGTATGAATTCACCCGACTATCGGCCAATAATATATCTCAGAGTGACAGGTCTCATTCACCTTGTCTGCCTGCTGCTGATCTTGTCATGATCCACGGTTTCTGTCAACCCTCTGTGTGCTGGCTGGAACGGATAAGATTAGTGCAGTATGAGGAGATTAGAGAAGCGTCTGTTCCTGGGGTTAAGCTTCAGCTGCCGGAGATAAAGCTGTCACACTGAATTTACGGCCATCTTACAGTTTTGCACTTGGCACAGTGCTGTGTCAAGACAGGTTGCCCAATACAATTGCCAGGCTGAATGTCTCTCAATGAATTAAGACCTGAGCTGTCACTTTTGCCTTTTATAGACTACCTTGCAGCCGATAATTTTGACAGAGGAAGAGCAGACATTTGATGATAATCGTGTATAGTGTGTACACGTCAATCGGTATGCTGATTGGGATTTTTTAAATTTATTCTGTCGTTGGTATATCGTTAATCGTTTACTTTCCTGTAGTGTGTACCTAGCTTTAGTGAATCAGCAGGCGTGGCACTACAATAACCATCAATTTTTAAAACTTTTGCTTTCTTTGAAAAAAAAAAAACAGCTGCTCAACAGTTCACAATTCACAGGTTTATTGCTTTTTCTCTGTCTCTCCACAGACAATAATGTTTGCTTTCTCTGCAACACAGCACTTTTTCCCCTATTTCAACTGACAGCTTTATAACAATTTGTTACTGGATAGTAGTATTATACACGTTTAACTCGCCACCACTGCATCTGTTTGGTTGAGTGGTCAGCGGTGCTTTGGCTGATCTTTGTAATCCTACAATGATACCACTGTGATGCTAACACCCAGCAGTTGACAGACACAAACCAATTGTTGCTTGAATAAATGGTGGTTTTATTGTTCAAATCACCAATAAGACAACACACTTTTGTCAGGATGACACAAGGCGACCCTATCTCTGGCTAGACACACTCCTTCTGCCTAGTCAAAAACCAACTAGCTGACATCGGTTGCAATACAAAATGGAACAACACAGGCTTAATTACAATAAACCCCTCCATTGAGTCTAAATACTTAATTAGACCCTGACCTCAACCTGTGCATGTTCAACCTTGGAGGCTTACTCTGTCTGCAGCCTGTACCTGCAGACTCCCCGGGACCTCACCTATCCTTATACAGGAGGGGTGTGGCAAATAACCATCTTGGTCACAATATATTAAATTAAAACCATCCCCCAGTTACCGCTCATGCAACCTGTTAATACAAGTAATACAACTTCTACAATTCAAATGGTCCAAATATGATAAGATTCTTCTTTCCAATATTCCATATTCCATTATGTAACAACTTAAATTAAATGAATAAAACATAGGGAAAGGGTGTTCATAGTGTAATATGTAATTTAACACCAAGCTTATTCCAATAATAAGCAGCGTATTTGTAAATAAGTTATTATAAGCTTATCCGTTAGATCTTATATCTGCATGCAGGAAATCACAGCAAGTTAATGATGTCTTGTAAAAGGGTAATGAATATAATAATAAATATAGGCTTATCTGAGCATTCTGATTGAGATGTTGCAACTCTATCCCCAATCTGAAATCTCCTGTATCCCGACCAGAGTGATGGTAAAAAATGGATTCAGACTCCATTTTGCAGATCCCTTCTCCCTCGCTGGGTTCCCCATATACTCAATCTAGGTCTAATGCATTGCTCTAACTTTTGTCAAACATATTTTTGGATGAAGCCAATTTATTAGCATGTAAGTATTTACATTGTTTTATCATCATTATCATCATCATCATCATCATTTATTTATATAGCGCCAACATATTCCGTAGTGCTTTACAATTTGGGACAAACACAGTAAAACTAATAAACAAACTGGGTAAAACAGTCAAAGAGGTGAGAAGGCCCTGCTGGCAAGTTTACAATCTATGGGACAATGGGAGTTTGATACATGAGGTTAAGTCTACATTTTGCATTTCGGCCCAGCCAGACTTCAAAGGTAAAATTGACTCATAAGCTAAATGATCCTGTCACACAACAATGTTGGTCAGGGGGTAGTTGTCCTGTGTGAAATTGTGTAACAGGTGGCAGTAGGGTAATGTAGTGAGGTTAAGAGGGTGTTAAGGAATATTATAAGCTTGTCTGAAGAGGTGGGTATTCAGAGAACGCTTGAAAGTTTGTAGACCAGAGGAGAGTCTTACTGTGCGAGGGAGAGAATTCCATAGAGTGGGTGCAGCCTGAAAAAAGTCCTGTAACCGGGAAGGGGAGAATGTAATGAGGGTGGATGAGAGACGCAGATGTAGTGCGGAACGGAGTTGCCGAGTTGGGAGATATTTTGAGACAAGAGAGGAGATGTATGTTGGTGCAGCTTTGTTGATGGCCTTGTAGGTTATTAAAAATTTTTATATTGGATTCAGTAGAAAACAGGCAACCAGTGTACAGACATACAGTGTGATTCAGCAGAGGAATAACGATTTGCAAGGAAAATCAAACTTGCCACTGCATGCAAAATAGATTGTAGGGGTTTGAGTCTGTTTTGGGGAAGACCAGTAAGGAGGGAATTGCAATAGTCATTGTGGACGATAAGAAGAGCGGAATTAGCTATTCAGCTGTCATGTAAATAGAAGAGAAAATAAATGCATAAGATCTTCTCTAAAGTATATAATTTGACTGATGTGAAGGCATTTTATTAGTTTCCAGGTGATTTGGCACATTGTCTCCAGAAGGCTAATGATTTTGTATCACTCTGATTGGTCTGAGTCAGTTTATAGGGCCCTTACCCCAACACTTTAAACGCGTCAGTTGGCTCCTACAAATTACTAAAACAGCCAATCTGTCTTGCCGGATTGACTTTATGGGCCTGATTCATTAAGGAAAGTATTTTTTTTTCCTTAAGTTTTCTCCTGGACAAAACCATGTTACAATGCAAGAGGTGCAAATTAGTTTATTATTTGGCACATAAGGAAAGTACTGGCTTTTGTTTCCTAGATCAACTTTAATTTTCAGTGTACAAATAAGCTATCAAGTATTTGTGTGCTACATGAAAAAACAGCCAGGATCACATCATGAGACCGCAGTTCGCAAGTAACCAATCCTCAGGTGTGGGAGAGGGGTGACCATGCCACACACACAATTAGATAATACTTCCCCTCCAGGACCCCGTCAGCCCATGAAACTTGTAACGTGGAATTTTGGAGGCTTAAATACACCCATAAAAAGAAAAAAAGTTATAGCACATCTTAAACATCACAGTCCTGATGTCATCTTCTTACTGGAGATGCATTGGAAACTGGGAGCCCTATCCCTCAAAATAACCGGTCTGAAATGTGGACCCAAATATTCACCCTAAAAGTAACACTTCCTGACAAATTTTTTACTTTCCATTTGGGGGTCCATGACTCATTTTCCAGGCTTGATTACATCTTACTAGCTGACTCTCTGATAACTGAAACAGTTAAGTCCAAGATCGGATCAATACTGATACCTGATCATGCCCCGGTTTTTGTATCGCTCTGCCTCCCCTTGGAGAGCCAACGAAATTTCACATGGCAATTTCCATCCTATCTATACACATCAGACAACTTTAAACAACACCTTAAACATTACAGGATGGACGTTCTATACAATAACATAGATCATTTTGATAATCCAGTGCTAATCTTAGGAAGCCTCTAAAGCGGTGATACTAGGGAATATAATAACATATCTGGCTAATCGGAAAAGGGAAACCAATAAAACATATCAATCCTTAGCAAAAACTATGAGAACTCAATATAATGCTTTCCTCTCTAATCCTAATGACACCACATTAGATATTTACAAACAGGCAAAACTCACACTAAAAAAGTTCTTGTTAGCTCAAGCCCAGTCTAAGATAGATTGCACAAAAAATAAATATTACAGATGGGGTAATAGAGCTAGCAGACTTCTGGCAAACATGTCTAAACCTTTTAGACGTAGAAGCCACATAGTACCAATTAAAACAACAGACTCTCATGTACCCCTAACCAAATCTAGAGATATAGCTGACGCTTTCCTTAAATATTACCAGACACTATATACAGTCACCCCACTGAATAACTCCTTTTTGAACGACTTATTATGAGAAGCCAACTTACCCAAACTCTCCACTAGTCAGCAAGATTTATTGAATATTGATATCTACTCACAAGAGATCTCAGATACTATTTCAGAATTGACCCTTCACAAATCACCTGGCCCTGATGGATATTCTGGCGAATATTATAAACTCTTGAAAGTAGAATTGGTTCCAACCTTACTGGAACTTTACTGAATTATCCACCGTCATCGCCCCCACTATCCATCTTTAACCAGTTATACACCACTCTTCTTTCAAAGCCAAACAAGGATTCTATGTTGCTGTCTTCCTATCGGCCAATTACATTACTAAATTTGGATTTTAAAATCCTTTCCCGCATCATGGCCAAACAACTCCGAAGTATTATGCCTTCCCTGTTAACCTCACACAAATAAAGTTTTGTTCATGAACGCCATTCAGTACAGGGCATCCGCGCAGCCATAGCCTCCATAATAGCTTCCTCCCATGTCCCCAACACATCCAATGTACTTAGTCCAAATGCCCACAAGGCATTTGATACAGTGTAATAGTCCTTTTTGTCAGCAGTACTGGATGATAGGGAATTTGGAACAGTCTTTACAGCACTGATCAATTTTTATGACACCCCATCAACCTCTTTAATAATCAACATACTAATAAGAGATCCATTGGTGATGACGAGGGGCACTCGACAGGGATGTCCGATGCCCCCCCTGCTATTCAACCTATAATTAGATCCTATGCTAAGAGCCATTCAAGAGTGGCCTCAGCTGAAGGGTATACATATTGGCACGGAGTGCACCAAAATCACAGCATTTGCAGGCGATATTCTGCTCCATATTTTGTTACCTGAGAGACTGGCTAATGGATCAGTGTACTTACACCAACCTAGAGGTATTGAAACATTTTTTTCCGGAGGACTTTTCTCCACCTCCAGGATCAAGAATTACCTTCCTATGTCCTTGAAAATCCTCTTTTCACCCCAGTCAGGAAAATATGGCATATCCTATGAAATAAACTACACCTTAATCCCTTTACTGGACGGGAGAGGGATGGACTGCGAACAGTGGGCCAATTGTTAGACAAGACCAACAAAAAACCATACTGTTATAATAGCGCGCAGGAATTATTCCCATTTTTAGGCCCATGTGGACTTTCTTTTATTCAAGCTCAACATTACACCCGTGAAGTAATCTCCCTCTGGTTCGCAGTTGACTGGGACAGCCATCTTGACACTCTGTTATTAACTACTCCCCCCAAGCGAGGAGCAATATCCTCTAATTATACCTTCTTGAGGACTATTCAAGACCATACTAAAGTAAATTCAGGTTTGAGTAGGTGGCTTTAATACCTTCCCCTATTGGATGAGAAGTCATTGTTGAAGGCATGTTAGGAACCCCTCCAGCCGGTACAACAAAACCCGGAGTCTGCTCTGAGGTCTGGTGTTCACTGTTGCCCCTGGTGGTGGGGACAGACTTGGCTGCAGACACACAGAGGGTCGAGAGATGCGTACCAGCTAAGGAGAACTCAGGAATAGAGCGTGATGATAGACAGCAGCATGGGGTCCAGGCCAGAATCGGAGCTGGCAGCACACAACGTAGCCGGAGAACAAACCAAGGTCAGGGGTCGCAGGCACAGGTTCAGAAACCAGGGACAGGCGTAAGATCAGGGTCACTAGCAAAGGTCCAGATTCCAAGTTCAGGCAATAGATCAGGGTCAGAAACACAGGTTCAGAGTCCAGGAACAGGCAAGGGTCATACGCGGGTAATTAGTCTAAGGTTGAAACACCAACACAGTAACTAAGCAGCAGGCAGCAGAACTGAAAACAGGACGCTATAACCGGCAGTGAGGCTCAGATCTCACTGCCTTAAATAGTACTAAGAGCCAATCAGGACAGAGGAGGATAGAGCTGACAACCAGCCGCAGGAGGCAGCTAATTAATTACTAGTTACAGCTAGCATAGGTAATAAAATAACCAGTAAGCATGTATAAAAATATAAGTGAACCAGTTTAAATCATATGAAATCTCCCCCTGGTGTTGGAGGATGTCCCTACACCCTCCTACATCTATGCCACAAGGAAAATAACAGAGCACAGAAACTAAAACACACGCCCGGCTGCTAGTTCATGCCAGGATGCGGCGTACCACCACGGCTCGTGACAGTACCCCCGCCTTGAGGAGGGGTCAAGGAACCCCGACATCCAGGCTTCGTGGGAAATTTCTTAAAGAATTCCTTCTTGAGTCTCTTAGCATGGAGACGCTTCTGTGGTATCCAAGTTCGCTCTTCTGGGCCGTAACCCTTCCAGTGCACTAAGAACTGGACCTGACCCATCGTGGACCTAATCCTGAGTCCAGGATTCTCTCCATGATGAACTCATGGTCACCTTTCACAAGCAGAGGCCGAGGTCTATTTGCAGAGTGAGGATGGAACTTGCTGGGAGGAACCGCCTTTTTCAGGAGGGAACAGTGAAAGGTACTAGGAATCTTTAAGGATGGTGGAAGTTGGAGTCTGAACGCCACCGGATTGATTTTTTCCACGATAGAGAACAGTCCGATAAATCGAGGTCCTAGTCTCTTACAGGGTTGCTTCAACCTGATGTTTCGAGAGGAGAGCCAGACTCGATCACCCACTTTTAATAGACAAGGACCACGGTGACGATCAGCGAGGACTTTGGACCTGCAAGAGGCTTGACGTAGAGCAGAGTGTACTTTTTTCCAGATGGACTTTAGCCAAGATGTAAAGGCAAAAGTCCCGGTAACATGGTCAGAGGAGAGGGAATTCGCCTTTGGATGAAACCCATAGTTACATAACAAAGGGGATGTACCAGTTGCAGAATGGCAAGAGTTGTTATATGCGAATTCCGCCCAAGGCAAAAGGGAAGACCAGTTGTCATGAAACTTCGATACATAAATGCGTAAAAATTGCTCAAGAGTTTGGTTATTTCTCTCCGTCTGACCATTCGACTGAGGGTGATAAGCAGACGACAGGCTGACTTTGATTCCAAGTGAATTGCAAAATTCCCTCCAAAACTGCGCAATGAACTGGGACCCTCGATCTGAAACAATGTCATCCGGTAGGCCGTGGAGACGGAAGATATGTGAAATTAACAATGTGGCCAAGAGTTTTGCATCCGACAATTTAGGTAATGGAACAAAGTGGGCCATTTTGCTGAAACGGTCAACAACTACCCAAATGGTGTTATGACCGGAAGACCGTGGGAGATCGACTACGAAATCCATCGAAAGATGGGTCCACGGTTTACCTGGGATAGGTAGAGGCATCAATAGACCAGAAGGACGAATCCTAGAAGATTTGTTTTTAGCCCCTTCAGGGCAAGCACGGACATAGTTCTCTACATCCGAAGATAAAGTAGGCCACCAAGACAAGCGAGACAAAGCTTCAATGGTCCTTTGGATTCCTTGGTGACCTGCCGAGCGGTTATCATGGCCTTCCATGAGAGCAGACTTTTGGAGCTGAACAGGTATGAATAATTTATTAGCGGGTGTCTGAGCTGGAGCAATTCTTTGGAACCGACGAAGAGTAACTCCAAGGTCCTGCGTTAAGGCGATATGAACGGAAGTTGAGGGAACAATGGACTGTGGATCAGGAGACTGAGGATGCCACGCCATGAAACTGCGGGATAATGAATCAGATTTGGTGTTCCTTGAACCAGGACGAAAGGTAATGACGAAATTAAACTGGGTAAGAAACAAAGCCCAGCGGGCATTCCTGGGATTTAAGGTTTTCGCGGTCTGGATATACTGGATATTTTTATGATCAGTGAAGATCGTAATTACATGTGTGGCTCCATCTAACCAGTGCCACCATTCTTCTAAGGTCCACTTGATAGCCAATAATTCACGGTTTCCAACGTCGTAATTATTCTCTGCGGGTGAAAACTTTCTAGACTGGTAAGCACAGGGTGCAATTTTTTAGTCTGAGGGTCTCTCTGAGAGAGGACGGCCCTCCCACCAACATCTGAGGCATCTACCTCTATGATGAATGGGAGTTCCGGATCGGGGTTTCTAAGAACTGGTGCTGACATGAATGCAGCCTTGAGGGCTGAAAAACTCGCCAATGCTTTCGGAGACCATTCAGCTGGGTTGGCTCCTTTTCGGGTGAGAGCAGTGATAGGAGCCACCAAGGAGGAAAATGAAGCTATGAATCTTCGATAATAATTAGCGAAGACAAGGAATCTTTGGACCGCCTTCAGGTTAGTAGGGAGGACCCAATCCTGTATTGCCTGAACCTTAGCGGGATCCATTGCGAATCCTGATGAATAGATGATATACCCCAGAAAGGATACAGTGGACACCTCGAACTCACATTTCTCTTGTTTTGCGTAGAGATGATGTTCACGTAACTTCAGTAGGACCTCACGAACATGCTGACGGTGCTGAGACATGGAGTGTGAGTAAATTAGGATGTCATCCAGATAGACAACCATTGATTTTCCAAGGAATTCCCGCAACACATTGTTGATTAAGTCTTGGAAAACTGCCGGAGCGTTGCATAAACCGAATGGCATAACAAGATGTTTGTAGTGTCCTGACTGGGTGTTGAAGGCTGTTTTCCACTCATTCCCTTTTTTGATTCGGATGAGATTGTAGGCACCTCTGAGGTCAATCTTTGAGAAGATGGTGGCTGCCTTAAGCTGATCGAACAAGACGGATATCAAAGGCAGAGGGTAGGTGTTCTTAACAGTGATGTTGTTTAGACCACGAAAATCAATGCAAGGCCTAAGGCTACCATCTTTTTTAGATACGAAGAAGCAACCAGCTCCTTTGGGAGAGTTAGAAGGGTGAATAAATCCTTTTTGCAAGTTTTCCTCCACATACTGCTCCATGGCCTGGGTCTCAGAGATAGATAGAGAATAGAGGCGCCCCTTGGGCAACTTGGATCCTGGTACCAGATCTATTGCACAATCATAATCCCGATGTGGCGGGAGTGAGTCGGCTTTCTTCTTGCAGAATACATCACTAAATTCCTGATAGGGTGCAGGTAGTAACTCAGGACTAGGCTGGAGTACTCTAAGAGGTAGAGACAGACAGGCAACGGAACATTCTGGGATCCAACGGATGATCTCCCCTTTTTTCCAATCAATAAGGGGATTATGGCTGCGAAGCCAAGGATACCCCAGAATCAATGGAGCAGAGGAACAGGTAATTAGGTAGAAGGAGAGTTCCTCCGCATGGAGGGCTCCTACAGACAACCGAACCATAGGAATCTTTGCGAGAATTCTACCCCCAGGTAAGGGGTTACCATCCAAACCACAAGTGGTAATGATTGAACCTAACTTGATATCCGGAATTTCAAGCATCCGAGCCAAGTGAATATCCAGGAAGTTACCTGCTGCACCACTATCGAGGAAAGCTGTCACATCTGCAAATTTGTCACAAAAGGCTAGACGTCTAGGAACCAAAAAAGAGTTTTCTGAAGAGATAATTTGTAGTCCTAAGTGCACCTCCTCACCAGCGCTTAGGCTTTGGCGTTTCCCGACTTGCTGGGACAGGAGAGTACGAGGTGGCCAGGTTGGCCACAATATAAACAAAGACCTAGTGAGCGTCTTCTGGAGCGTTCCTCCGGAGGTAGGTGATAAGCACCCAGCTGCATGGGTTCAGGGGAATCCGGCAAAATAGCAGTAGAACTGGGGGGTGAGCCAGGAGGTATTGATGACTCCCGTTCAGCCTTCCTCTCTCTAATGTGACGGTAAATTTTAATGACAAGCTGCATCAAATCTTCAAGCGAGGCGGGTACTGGATACTGAACTAAGGAGTCCTTAATTTGCTCCGTAAGGCCCAACTTATTGCCTGTTGACTATCCATCACTTAGAGCCTTCTCCCTTACGTCAGTAGGCTAACCTGGGGGCCGCGACCTGCGGTTCTTCGGCAGCAAAATCCATCCTACCTTGCGGTGGTTCTTGGTGAAGACCGGATGGCCGTTAGACTCCACGCCCTAGGTAAGCCTGCGAAAATACTGACTAAGGTACCTGAACCGTAACAATCACTCATTAATCCCTGAGGAAGCCCATCGGCATTTACCACGGGCGAAACACGTTGAATTATTATAATCACTCATTACTGCCAGGATCGATATATTCATCTATTTGAACCTTATCATATTCTCTAGCATGCTAGAATAACTTCATCCATTCTGAATCTACTGCAGGCGCGTCTCGTCCATGAGTAGAAGCTCAGAGCGCGCATGCACCACCTCCGTCATAAGAGATCAAGCTGCGGGACTGCCAGCCATCTTCCACCTACACTTGGAGAGGAAATAGGTGTCCCCGTACCCCAGGAGGAATTCTCACTCTGGACCGGACCACCATGCCCACTTCCACACTGTAAGTTACTTTTTGAACTTTACTTGAACTTTCATTTATATTGGAATGCCATTTGGACATAATTACAGCTTGATCAGCAACTACATTGTTTTTTCTTTTTCCCCGTTACATTTACATATGGACTTTGCGATATCCTACCATCACTTTGGACTTGTCTCACTGTGACTTGGGCGTACATCCACCTGGCACACAAATTACTGTAGGGTGAAAAAAATTGTTGATGGCAATCTCTCCTGCGGCCAGGAAAACTATTCTTCATATGTGGGTACAGAACTCACCCCTACACTAGATATGTTAAGGGGGAAAAAAAAATTCTCCTGCGAATGGAGGCATCACAAGGGCACACTAACCTGTAAGTTTTTTGAAACTTTGGAGATTTGTATCAACATGCTGCCTATTTCACTGCGGGTATAGCTTGGAGAATGTTTTCACCAAACACTTTGGTACTAAACTAGAATGTTTCTTCAAGACCCTCCAATTGAGATATAGGAGAATATGTAGATTCACACTCCTTCTTTGGCCTCTTCGTGTCTCCGTTGTTCCATTTCGTTACCTTCATGTATGTAAAATGTGAGTTTTATATAGAGTTTTATATATATCCTTTATTATAGTGATTTTATAATTATAAAATGAATTATAAAATTTTATTACGCAAAAGTTTCATTGCTGGAAAATGACGGACTAAATATATCCATATTCCTCCTGACGCACCTATAAAGCATGCAATAACTTTTATGTATGTATGTTTATTGAATTTGAAAATGGTTAGCAACACTTGGAATATTATTGTCAATTGTACATCTCCGAACTTCTTCAATAAAATCGTTGAAGAAAAAAAAAAAGAATCTGGTGGTTTGAAAGATCCGTGGACTATATTTATATGTTACAATCCAGGATAAACATATGAGACATCAATTATTGGAAGACTTTCCCTACATGTGCACTATAGGTAAACTGAGATTACAACAAATAAATGAAATCGGGTCTGATTACTAATTAGAGAAGTCAAGAAAAAAGTGTATAATTTTATATTGTATGAATTTGGGGTACTGTGTATATATATATATATATATATATATATATATATATATATATATATATATATCTCCTTGGAAATTGTGTTTTAAATTAAATGTGTTATATAAATTTCTATGGTGGTTTATTTACTCTAGAGAAGGTCTTCTTCTCTCTTTTATTTACTTATTTTATGTAATCTTTTAGAAGTTGACACACAACAACTTACCATAAGGGGTAGCACTTACCCTCTCCCAAGTCCATAAGTGGTGGTTACAATATATTTATATGCTTTTGTGAAGATTTTAGTTTATATATAGATATACACCATTCTCACTTTTGAGTTTAATGCTTAATGTACTAGGGGTCATCGTCCAGTCATATAATTTGGGTATAGTATTTTGAGGTTATTCAGCTGACAGTCTGTTGGCTGCAGACAGAGTTAATTCCCACATAGTCTATCCTGTTACACACAAACAGGCAGATGTACCATATGGGTATTATTGATTTGTTGTCTGTGATTGGTTTGTAGTGTTTGGGTGTAGGACAAAAGACTGCTACAATGCATAGTGACCGACAGCCATAGTTCCTGACAGCCTCTGACAGATCATACATTTACATTGGCTAAGGCATGTGATTTTCATAGGATGTCTTCCTAAGTAATAACATTCAATAACAAAATAAGTAAAAAAGTTAACGTGTGTAGTTTTATTTTAAAATGTTTATGACTGTGTAGCTGTCTCTAATTTATTTGTGACCTTTATCTGATAAATAATTTGAGATAGCTAGATGTATGTCGTTATCAGTCATTTTCATATATTAGTCATTATCCATAGTAACATTTGCAAATTTCACACAGGTGGCAGGATTTCAATCAATGCCTAAAATATCCCCTTTCCTTTAGGATGTACGCTCTCACGAGCAGGACCCTCATTCCTTGTGTTCTCCTTCTAACATTCCATCTCCCTCTGTACCTCTGGGCCTGCTTCACTAGCCCTGTTTTCTTAAGCTTCAGCCTACTTCTTGCTGACTACTACCATCACTCTCACTCACTGTCCCAGAATATTTTGATCTACATTTTCATGTTACCTGTGTTTTTTTTGTTTTCTTGTTGTTTTTTTTTTAATATTTATTCATTCAGTATGTCTGATCTTTGTATTTTGTTCTTTATGTATCATGTTGTGTCATGGATCACTATTTTCTGTATATGTCATGTATGACACTGCGGACCCTTTGTGGCGCCTTATAAATAAGAGATAATAATAATATAAGATACAGAAAAACCAGAGACATGCAAAGGGGACAGGTGGTGGACCCATGGTGTAGTTGGACCTGACAAATGTAGCTACACTAGTAGTACACTAAAATATGTAATAGTCTTTTCTGTCATCAAGTGATAATATATTGTCATGGTATAAAAATAATTAGAAACTAAATTAGATAGAAACTAAAATAGTTTCTAAATACGTACAGTCATGCAGTTATTATGCATAAAAATGTCAACTTTACTAAGTATTTTCTATGAATATCCCTTAGAGAATACACAAATTAAATGGTTGCATATGTAAAGTTGGCCCAAAATCATAAAATTATGTTTCACTCCTGAGAGTTGTCACTCCAGTCTTTTCACTCCTACATCTACAGCCAACATTTGTGTAGAGAAGGTGGCCATTGTTCCAATGTATTATAAGCATAACTTTTATTTTTACCATTTTAGCTCACTCACCTCTTTTTGATTTCAGATCTGCATATGGGAGTCACATCATTGACCAGTTCAGTTATTTCTTCCCAGATGTGTTACTGCAAAGAACTGCAGCCACTCCACCACGAGCACCACTTCCTGATAGCTGAAGTTGAGCTGCCAGGTTTTTATAGATGCTTGGCTAGACCCAGGCATTTCATCTGCATGCTAGGATATGATGTTCCATGCAAAATACAGCAAGACTGTAAATTGCAGCAACACTGCAAAGTACAGCAAGACTGTAAAAATGCGGCAAGTCTACACAACACAGCAAAAGGGAAAATACAGAAAGATTGCACAATACTGTGAAAAGGCAATGGTTTGAGTGTACAATAAACTCTGCTTTATTAGTTACAAGTCCCTATCTATACAGCAAAAATCACGTATTACAGAAAACTACGCCCCAAAAGGTTTTAACCACTCATGTTCCCTTCACACAGATGTTAGTATATTCTCTCATTATCAACAGGAAAACTCCCCAGGAGAAGCTGGCTTATCTCCTGTCTGGTATGTCCAAGGTTACAAGCATAGCCTTGCAAATAATGAATTACTCCTACAAAACAGGTGCTTCTAATTTGTCTTTAAGCTATAACAGAACAAAATGGCTATAAGGAAACAAGATAGTGTCAGCTTAGCAAAATCACATTTCTCAGCAAAATACAGCAAGACATCACAATACAGAAAAACATTAAAATCCTACTTACCAACTTTTTACTCTTTCCCTCAGGGAGATCCCAGAGGGAAGATGAAATGTGAGGATGGAGGAGGGCGAAGCATAGGGAATCGCATCATTTTGGCCCAGTCCTTGCAAGGCAATGACAGGGCTAAAATTATGCAAATCTACGCAAATCGCGGCATGAGGCTCCCATCCTGCCCACTTCACTAGGAAGTAGACAGGATGAGGGAGAATGGCCAGCACATTGATGCTTGCTTATGTGAATCAGTAGTAAATACGCATGTAGTAAAAAAAAGTGCAATTGCTCAAAAGAAACAACCCATGTACATGTAATTCTGCCGTAAGAGTGGTTGCATTACTTTGTGACACCAAACTTGCTAATAATGTACCAGACCAGGGATTTTTTAAACTAGCAAGAAAGGAGTATCAGTGTACAAATCATGAAATAGAATGGTGCAAGCAATCTCTGAGATGATACTCCCTCAATAGCAGACTCTCACACAGCCTATACAGGTGCACAGACTTTATAGTGAAAGTCCTTGTAATTTCTAATTGCCAGCATACAAATGCAATACTTATAAAATGTATATGGTTAATGTCTTTTACTTCACACACCTTACCAACCTTCGTATTCTATAAGTGTAACTTTAATAAACAAAATAAACACACGTATTAACTTTTGGCAAAAGGTCGCAATTTTATTATTAACAAATTAATTGAAAATTACGAATGGTGGTGGCGAGAGCAAAACGCAGTCAGCTAACAACCAATCATTTAACCAAATATTGCAATGCCAAGATGGCATTAAAACTAAACCAAGAAATAATCCCTTAATATTGGCCGTTGCTAAAACAGGTGTCAGCGTGACTGCTCCCTCCTGGACTCTACATTGATGGTTACGCAAAGCACGCCAAGGGATCCTCCACGCGGAAGGATCAAGAGTGATGTTACTTCGAAAGAGGCAGTGACGTGAGGCCAAATAGCATAAACACCGTTGTGAATGTGATTAGTCGCTCACTGCACTGCTCTCCTACCCACAGCTGAGACCCCTTAACGGGTTCCCAGCCCACCACCACGAGAACTGACTAGCGAACCTAATTGCTCATAAATCTCATGATAAACAAAACTAGACCCTCTTTATTCCAGTGAACATCATCCAGTCGGATAAGTGTGTTTTGTCTGAATGGATGGGTGAAAAATATCCATACTAACTACCTGTCCTGTGACACTATTTATTTTCCTTTACAATTTAGTCAAATGGAGGCCGGATGGGATGCTGCGACTTTACCATTTCACCCTCTAGTAAAGGTAAGAGCGATGGCCAACATAAAACCCTCTTCCCAATCCACCTAATATAATTCAGGCAGTGAAAATTTGACCAGCCACTTGCCAACTGATGTTTAGAAGGCCAATAAACAAATGAATGGCCCATTATCCAAATTTGCATCTTTTGTCCTGTAACCGGAGACAGAGAGAATTGATCATTTCAAGGATTTATAGAGGAATATTAACACTTCTGTTCAAGGAATGACAACCAAACCGGACCAAAATAAAAGGGACGACTCAATACCTGATTTTCTATGAAAGAGCCCCTGGACCAATGCATACCACTGTCATAAGAATATATCACTTAATAGGCCATATTACTGTGCAACTCAACCAAACATACCCCAGTCATAGGGCTTGCTTTAACTGTAGCCCTATAAGTGAGGGTCCAACCCATGTAAGTTTATTGATAGGAATGTGAACCAACCAAATAAAGTTTGTCACAGCGTAACTGTCGAAGAGGGGAGGGGGAGCATTCCCACCTGCAGTGGTTTACTCGAACATTAATGAATAAAGGAAAATAGGGCCCAACCAATATGGTTTATTGCTAGACAATGGAGTGAGAGTAGTTGAAGGGAGTTCTAGCCAATAAAGTTAATAACTATCCAACCAGTGAGGGGAAGGAAGGGTACCGTGTTAATTCTAACCTAGGTTTAATTAGTGAAGGGGAATTCCAACCTATAAAGGTTTACTGGTGAGGGCTAGGATTCCAACCTGTAAAAGTTTTAACTAATGAGGAGTTAGATTCCAACCTGAAAAGGTTTAACTAATGAGGAGTCGGATTCCAACCTGCACAGGTTTAACTAATGAGGAGTTGGATTCCAACCTGTAAAAAGTTTAACTGGTGAGTGTTAGGATTCCAACCTATAAAGGGTTAACTGATGAGGAGTGTGATTCCAACCTGTAAAGGTTTAACTGGTGCTTGCTAGGATTCCAACCTGCAAAGGTTTAACTAATAAGAAGTGGGATTCCAACCTGTAAAAGGTTTAACTGTTGAGTGCTAGGATTCCAACCTGTAAAGCTTTAACTAATGAGGAGTGGGATTCCAACCTGTAAAAGGTTTAACTGTTGAGTGCTAGGATTCCAACCTGTAAAGGTTTAACTGGTTAGCGCTAGGATTCCAACCTGTAAAAGTTGTAACTAATGAAGAGTTAGATTCCAATCTGAAAAGGTTTAACTGGTGAGTGCTATGATTCCAAGCTGTAACGGCTTAACTAATGAGGAGTCGGATTCCAACCTGTATAGGTGTACCTGGTGAGTGCTAGGATTCCAACCTGTAAAGGGTTAACTACCTAGGAGTTAGATTCCAACCTGAAAAGGATTAACTGGTAAGTGCTATGATTCCAACCTGTAACGGCTTAACTAATGAGGAGTCAGATTCCAACCTGTATAGGTGTAACTGGTGAGTGCTAGGATTCCAACCTGTAAAGGTTTAACTAATGAGGAGTGGGATCGCAACCTGTAAAGGTTTAACTGGTGAGTGCTAGGATTCTAACCTGTGAAGGTTTAACTAATGAGGAGTGGTATTCCAATCTGTAAAGGTTTAACTGGTGAGGGCTAGGATTCCAACCTGTAAAGGTTTAACTGGTGAACTGCCAACCTATAAAGGTTTACTGCCGCTACAGGGATATTTAAGATAAAGACCAACCACATGTGGTTTACACACCATAACACGGAGTGAGGGGGACCAACCATTTATGGTTTACCAACATGAAATAAGGTACCAACCTACCACGGTTTAACACCAATTCGCTAGAACACAGCAAGAAGAAGGTACCAACCTGAACACCAGAAAAATGGGAGGGGTCGGAACGGTAATGCAAGTAAAGATAAAAAACCCATAAAACCCCGGAGGCTTACCACTAATCAGACCTGTATCTGTAGGAAAATGGGAAAATCCCTACACGCCTTCGCTAAAACGACAAGCAGCTTTCGCTCTGAATTACCGGGGGGAGGGAAGTAGGAAGGTGAGAGAAGGGGATGGTGGGGAGGGGGGGTTAAAAGAGGGTAAAAGGTTGAAGAAACAATAACATTTATAAATACGGTCTAATATAGTTTTATAGGAATATGATTTCCAGGGACCCACAGATTTAATACCAGGGACAGAGGCCCCTCCTACGGCTGCAGCAGTAGCTGCCCAATTCGTATTTAGTGGGTCCCGAATCATTTGGGATCAAAAACAATTTTTCGCCTTGCACTTTTAAAGATGGCATTAAACTGAAATTTTGAATGTGGTGATCCGTCAAATGTGAACCAACCATGCGTCACAGTCTCTGGGATGAATCTCTGCCAATTTAACACACCAAGCCACTGGACATATGGTTAAATCTCTGTTAGTGGGCAAGGTAATCCACCGCCCTTTATTATATTGGTCCATCTTGGAGTGCAAAATCTCAACTGAGACATGTGTATTAGAAACAGTGTTTCACAACAAGGCTGAACCTACCGAAACTCTGGAGGTAGCTACCATCTCACTAACTCCAAAATCTCAGAGAATTGCCCTGGAAAAGCTTTGTTAAATAATGTAGCCTCATAAGTGCTTAAAATTACCTCTGTAAGGGATCCTATCAACTGCTTAATAAGGAACAGTACTTGGACACCTCGTATCAGGCCCAGTGGCGCGAATCGTAGCCCAGCCCCTCATGGCCTTGGAAATTACAAAAACCTCCAGTGGGATCTGATTTATTATGCGAACCAGCCATAAAAGGATATGCCCCCTAAGATTGAAGTCATGGCTCACTTATTAACCACTTCTATATTTCTCCCACATAAACTAGTGGCCCTGGAACGTTAGAAAATTTCCCACTGACGCCAGGCCGCTTGATAAGCTTGACTTGTAGATTGAGCCAGAGACGACTCCGCCAACCCGATCATCCCGTAATGGTGTCTATATTGTTCCCCCAGAAATTATAGACATGTGGTAGGCCAATCAGCTTTGTCATGCACCACTGGGAACCCCATGACTGCGAACAAAGCCTTTGTTGAAAAGAAAAGGGGGTATCCGCACAAACCAAGGAAGAGAGAGGACCTATAAACAAAACTCATCCAAATAATGGGCAATTCCTGAGTGCCCTGTTCCTGCTTGTACCCAACAATGCATGGTGGAGCTAAACTGCTCAAAAGAGGCGCATGACACTGAACATCCCATGGGAAGGCAGCGGTGGATTTAAAAACCATCCTCTAATTCAAAACCCATGAATGTGAAAGATTCTGGGTGAAGAGGAACAAGTCTGAACGCTGACTCTATACATAGCTTGGCTAATAAAGCCCCTTGACCAAATGCCCTGACCCTAGTCAAAGCCCAAAGGCCTGGTAATCCATAGGGGGGTAATAAAAGAAGGGGCAACCTTAGTGGTCTTTGTTAAATGTTCTTTAAAAATCCTCAAAATCTTGTGTGAACCCTGTCCTCCGCTATCTCTTTTTTAATCAGCACTAGAGCTAGCAAGTGGAGGGCTACGTGTGTGTGAATCATGCGCTGTAATAGACTCACACTCACCACTTTGACCAGATGTCCCCGGTACACTTGTGGATCAACTGCTACTTCTCTTCCTGGCGCAGATGCATCCAACCCCTCCGAACGAAGAGTTGAACTCCCAGTTGTGAAGGTTGTCCTTTGCACCACAGCCCCCTCGCCCTCACCGGATACCTGAGGCGCTGAAACAGATGCCAAATTAGCCACACCCGCAATAACCACAGGGTTCTCAATACATACAACATGACTAATAGGTAAGTTCTGATCAGCAGGACATGCTGTTGTGAATGACCGTGAAACCTGGAGCACGGGGACGGCCAAGGCTCTGGCCCGGCAATGGGAAACGGGCCAGGTAATGATGGTCTGAGGCCGGAATATGGACAGGCTGGGGAATGGCAGCATGAGGGTCCAAGTGAAACAAATCATTGGAAGGAGGGGGGTATGGAGCCATCCAATTCTGTGAAGTGGGAGGAGGAATTGGAAGTGACCAATTTAATGGACAGCGGGGACCGGCTCTCTCACCAAAGCCACTGAAAAACCCAGGGAGTGGGTGGGGTGGTAGATGGTGGCTGCCAATTGCCATCCTGAGCATAAATAGGAGGGTCATAACCACCCATGCCAACAAGGCTAACCTATGAAGGGAGGGGTAGTGTTGCCGGGGTAACCTGGGATAATTGGGGGAGGGACTACTGCCAGGGAACAATGAGGAAGATGGGTTGAGGGAATTTAACGGGTCTGCGAAAGGGAACTGAGAGCTTGCATTCTGTGTAATATTGGGAGACACTTATCCCTCATCCAACCCCCAGGCAAGAGAGGGGGGGTTATATTGCTTGGAACATAAATGTCTGCGAAGTAGAACTCAACCAAGGGCTGGTTGGGGGGTGGGGGGGGGGGGGTTGGACACAGTGAAACTGCAGAATCTCAGGGAATACTATTTTAATTGAAAAACTGTGGGTGATATTGCCTCCAGCTGGGGAAATATGTGATGCAGCCAGACTCTCCAAAACACTTATGCCCTGCTGAACCTGTGATAAACCCCCTATGAGATGAGGAGTATAAGGCTCCAAAGCGACATCCCTTGTTCTGACAGAGAGAGGGGAAGGAGACCCCCTTCTCTGCCTTCCAACTGCCCCTGACAAAACCCGACCATCTCCAGAGCTGGGCAGCATTGCTGTCTGCTCTGGTGGACGAGCCTGCGTCGGACGGAGCTCCAGCGCTGGGTAAGCCCTTGCCTCCTGCTCTCCTATGCCCGGCCGGCCGCACACCGTGAGCTCGCCGGCGCGATGCACGCGGAGAGGTGAGGGGGACTGAGCAGAGGACGGGCGCCGGCTCCCTGACAGGAGCTGCGACCCGTCCGAGGGGAGCGCTGGCAGGACCACAGACCTCTTTGGCCTCGGCATCCTGACAGCAATTACTGCACAGTGGATTTAAATTAGAGAGTAAAAGGAAGAAAATAGCAGAGAGGGGGAGGAGAATGGAACCATTTGGAAGGGGATGAAATTATATGCGGGAAAGAGAGAAAGGGGAAGGAAGGAGGGGGGTATGGGGGAGGGAAATTGAAAGTAATAAGAGAGGCAGAAACAGAAAAACTGACAGAAAACAAGAGGGGAAACAAAAGAGAATTAGAAGGAAAGGAGAAGTCAAATATACACTGTAATAAAATAAAGATATAAAAAGACACAAATCTTATACAGGAGCTCCTTCATCCGAGAAAGTGCAGGACGAAAAGACCCAGCATTTCCTGGGAAGTAATATGAAGAGACTATGGCACTCCCCATGGATCATATTGGCTGGATATCATAAAACTTTAACCCCGAATGGGTAAGTGGCTGAAACTGATAAACCAATGCTTTTAAGTGCCCTCAGCTTAATGACTTCACTTAACATTGTGCTTTTCACAGTTGCAGTCCTTGAAATAAAAAAAATTAAAAATCTACCAGTAGCAGTCTTAAGTCTTCACAGAATATGGAACAATCGTGCTCACTGCAGTGATTCTATGTTGTCTCCTAAGCAGGCTCGGACTGGCCTGCAGGGCAGCAGGACTATCCACCGGTAGGCCCCGCCACATTATAGCCACGCCCCCTCCATTGTTAGGGAGGAGCTAAGAAAACAGCTGACTCCCGACTTGCATACAATTCGTCTTTTGGACATACGCGAGAACAGGAAGGGACAGATGCGTTCCACAGAACGCAGGCACCTTCCTCTCCAACAGTAACAAGCACGGACCACGAGAAACATCCTCTGATTTCAGCACACTGGGTACCCGGCCACCATCTCTATATACATCGAAACTGCAAGTAAACAAAGTTAAATTTGAAAGCATCGCAGCAATAACCATGTGATATATGTGGACAGTGATCTGAATATTTATATTGCACTAGCAGAGACTTAAAGAAATACCAATTCCCATCTACTGGACTTGTATGCTATGAACATTATTTTATTGAGATATCAGTGAATGTGTTATTTCTGGATCAATGCAGCATTTATACCCACTGCCATTTGCCTTCCAGTAGCTAGACTAGTCCAGGTCTATATACCTAGGTTTGTCTGATTTTTTATGTATGTTCAATTGATGCCATACCATATGTATGTATATAGAAATCAATGCCTCATAATATAAATACTGTGGTTTAATTGGAGTATTTTATTTGTCTATATTAATGTATTTTTAGGTATTTTAACCAGGATTCAATAAATTGTGATAAAACTAACATTAAATGTTATCCCACTAATTGAACCGAGCCTCTTGCTCACAGCCTAATACAAGATTTAGAAAAATACGAATTGTATTCAAGATAAAAGAATACAAATTTTATTATTAGCATTACACTTGGAATAATACATAAGTCAATGAGCGCTTAACTTTCAGTATATTATTAGTTCGTAGAGAGGGATAACCTGTGTTAATGCTGCTCTTGCAACAGTAGGGGTAGAGCGCAACTCCACCCACCCGTTTTTGCCAAACACTCCCGTTAAACACACTACCACACAGGTGCAGAGAGTCGCGTCTGGGCTCTCTCTGAACCTGCGCGGTAGTGTGTTTCTCACTTTGAGCAGGGCAGATGAGAGTAGGAGTTCCGGATATCCAACCGCCCAGAGGAGCATGAGCAGGTTAGTAACTAAGTGCGCAGTCAGCCTGTTATTTTAAAAGAGAAGGATGAGCACACTACATTCTTTATATACTACACTATGGTGCTAGCTGTCCTTCGTGGGCTGACCACTCTCCCTTTAGTGTCTGGTCTCGCCTTTATGATGGCTGGCCACACCCCCTCTAGTGGGCCCCTATCGTTGCAGTCCCCCGGTGGGCCCTTCATGCCCCAGTCTGACACTGCTCCTAAGATGTTTCTCTCTCTACTTCTCTCCTTCTCTTTGTTGCAGCTGACTCTTCCTGCACTGGTTTCTCATGCAATTTTTGCTCTCCTGTCTCAACTGTAGCTCTATAATTGTGCTCCACTGTGTACTGCACTACGTCCCCACAGTACTCTCAACTAGCAAAATGTGCTGTGAATCGTATTAAGTAGCAGAACAGGCCTTTTCACATTGTCACTTTTACTATTTACTTGGTTTATGTCAACATTACATTTCATTTGAAGTGGAAAATTTGGGGTGATGTTGCCAATGATAAATTATTGAGTCAAATGACAGCATCATAACTCATATTATAACATTTGATGATGCCCTGAAATGAACACTGGTTGAAATTAATTAACTCAACTTAAAGGCATTTTATCATAAAATAACTTAGCTCAAGTTATTGCAGCTGATAAACCAGAATCAGACTATCCCACTGCGATAATCTGGTTGTCATGAATGTAATATATGTGTGTGTGGCCCCTTAAAGATAACAAGACAGCCTTTGGACTTTCCTGATAAACATACAAACCAATCCCATATTTTGTGTCATTATACAAGCTCATTCTCCACAGCAAGGCTGTTCAGTCCCAGCAGCACATGTGATTGTACTGTATGAGTGTGGTGTTTGTTAGCGTACAGCTTGCATCCTTCTCCTTACCATGGCTCTGTTAAACAAAGCACTGGTTGCACTGATCGGGATTCTACTGGCTGTTTACTTCTACTCAGGAAAAGAAGAGTTTGAACCATGTATGTATTTTCTCTTTATACCATATTTATCCTGCTTCTTTTTTATGTTATTGATTTTTTTGCTTTTGTCATTATCCAGAGACTTAGCAGAAGGTTTACAAAGAGTCCCTAAATGAAAATTACCAACATTTTTTTTTAGTTTCTCTTCAGTTTTCTTTAATGCACAGAATACACTTCGGTGCCGTAACTGAACTGGTAGATTAGGTATTGCATCAAAATAACAAGAATGTACCTCACATTGGTGACTGGTAAAGACTGTAATTTTTATTTTGCAGTTTTTGCTGCAGGAGTTGCACAAAACCCCACTCCTTATCATATTGTAGTATGAAGAGTTAAGGAAAGAAGTGGTTAGTCCCTGCAGCTGAAAATGAGACCAGAAGATTTCTGTTACATTGAAACATGATTTTCGGTATAGCCACACCAGTTATCTCCATCATTCCACAGCGTACATCAGCGGTAGGCAACAGGCAAGCTGAGGTCACACTGCATACCTGGAGGTGGCGGGAGTGCACTGTGCACTCCCTCCTTCCTCTCTCCTGCAGAGTATGGTGCTGGGCTATGAAGTTACAGCCCAGCGCTACACTGCCAGTCTGAGGAGCAGAAGGTGTCACCCTCATCTGCCACCTGCTAAGCTAAGAAGCAGTGTGGATGGGGGTGCAGTGCTCAAGGTAGGAGGGAGTAGGAGGGAGTCACAACCTCCAAGGTAGAGTATCAACCCTTGAGCACCTGTACAATTAAAGTCATTTTACTGGGGAGAAAAATGCTATGCATTCTCTTGGAAAACACAAAACCCTACTTCAGTGTTGGCTAACTTGTGACACTCCAGGTGTTGTGAAACTACAAGTCCCAGCATACTTTGCCAATATATAGCAGCTTATTGCTGGAAGGCTATCCTGGGACTTGTAGTTTCACAACACGTGGAGTGTCACAGGTTAGCCAACACTGCCCTACTTAAATGTGCATTCTCCACCCATTTAAATAATTTGATCCCACAAAATGAAATCTGCTTTTGCCTGTGGGTGCATAAGTAGAAACATTCTTATGCCTAGCTTACCCTTGGCACGGAATAATAATAATTAATGCTGTAATACCCCGAACATTGCAGTTTTTAACCTCTTCAGAGTTTGATAAATGGGCCCCTAACCTTTAGCCTCAGAAGTTATGGTATTAAATTTATTAAGTTTTAATATGTCAATCTTTATTCCAAATACTAAATACTCATGCATTTAAGAACCATGATATTGTTAAGCACACATACATGTGAACAGGTGAGGTTGGAATGTGAAGGTTAACTTTTTAGTCCCAGTCTTGTAAACTGAAGCATTCTGGTGGATGGAGCATATTTATAATAGGGTTTGTTACTATGTTGTTATTAAGGATTTCGGTTCTAATTGTCAAAGAGTTTTAAACCCCTCACTGTAAAATGCAGTAGCAAACATACAGCAGAGGGCCCCTGTGCAGGAGTTCTCTACAGGACCTTCTTTACCATTCACTCTTGATTGTTTTGGTGCTAAGCTCCAGCAGTGCCATGTATAAGAAAGTTGTGCAGGTTGCCCCAGCTGTCAAAAAAGGGAAGTGGGGTTTATTTACATAAAAGTCATCCAAGAGATCATGGGTCCCAGCAGAAGGATGAAGGATGGTAATTTTTGGCTTTAAGGCAAGCATGAGTAAACACCTCATCAGGCAGTGACTTCGGTCCTTCCTGTAACTGTTTGCTCGTACGCCTAACAAAAAATTGCTCTATTACATAAAATATCTTCAACACAGTAACTGTCTATGAAAGGTCCCACATTTTCAATATTTGGCCCTCAAATTAATCCTATTTTTTAATACAGCAGAAGCATCCTAGCATTGTGACCCATTGGCTGGGAAGGACAGGTTTTCCGTTGCCGATTATAAATATGCTTAAAGCTGTCTGTGAAATTGAAACCCCTGTGAATCTGAGAATCATGTCATGCTATACCTGGCCCATGTGACCTTAACCCAAACTTGGTCCTAATTTGACAAGTTTGAAATGGTGACAATGTGTCTTCTGCACTGCAGCTGTCCATCCCCATATCCAGATACCTACCTACTCTCCTGGAATACCTGGGAGACTCCTCAATTTCAGATACTTGTCCCAAACCCCCGTAAGAGCAGGCCATGTTCCCACGGCCTGCTCACTGCCTAGCAAAGTGGCTGGGATGATGCGATTTGCAGGGGGGTTAGTAAAAATGGGCTTATCCCTGATGTTTCCAATAGTATTGGTTATATATAAGTATGTGTGGCTAAATGGAAGCATAATACAAAACCATTGGTCTCATATACTTAGTATTTTGCCACACCATGTGCATTAAATATATTTACATTTTCACAATACTAAATAATATATATCATTTTTACCATGGTGTACATGCTAAATATTCACCTTATTTTTTGCATGTCAGGTTGAATTATTTTCCAACAGAAATGCAAAAACAGCACTGCAGGTAAAAAAATTAGTATAAATCCCACTTCAGTAAGAATTATTAAATATAAAAAGAGAAAACGGTGTCTGTGAATTACTAATTATAAAAATCCTCAAATTATTAATAACAACAATAATATAAAGTAACACAAAATTTTGGTGATGTTCTTTGAATGCCATAATGCAATTAATTTGCAGACTGCAGTTCACTACATATATAATTTTATTCTCTAAGAGCATGTTCATTTACCTGTTTGGTACAGTCCCAAAGAGACCATTTATACCTCTGGCCCTAGTTCAGTTTCCAGTGCAGACTACACATGTTCACACAGCATGGAAATAAAAACTTTTGACCTGATTACACTCACCTTGACATATGATTCTGCTTTGTTGTAAAAGAATTAACTGCTGGTTGTTGATTAACATTAAATACTACCAGACAAGATAATGTACTATAGTGCATTGGAATCATGTTAAATATATTGTATGCGTATGCAGTTTTGGAAAATAACAGCCATGTCTGCTATTGTCTTCTGTAGGCAGTGTTGCCTTCCATTTCCTTTACTGGGACATCTAGGGAATTTTTTTTTGCAGAACTCATTACATGAGACATGAGCACAATTTCTTTAGAGACATACATTAGTGGGTTTAAATAAAACATATGAAAACATGTAATAAATGTGTAACATTCAGCATAAATGACTTGCATTAATTTTGTGCCCATAGCTTTTTCAACTGTTTACTGTCATGATGGTACAATATAGGTCAAATTGGGCATTACTATGCATTACAATCTGAAAGCAAAGAAAGGTCTATTATAGCGAATGTACTTTACTCATATTGTCTTTTTTTATAAGGTTTGAAATATAAACTAAAGTAGGTTAAGAAAGGGTCTGCATACATTTCTGCTAAGCAGATTATTTGGCAGTCAGTGACTGGGATACTGGATGGACAGGTATATGTCACACACACTTTGCACTGAGCTCTTGTTTTGGTTTCCCTAGAACAGTCCCCTCTATTGTCCACTCAAATTAACAGGACAAGTTGGAATAGATTCCTGTAAAGGTTTTACCTTATTTTTAGCCTAATCGACAGTACTGAGTGGATGGTATGCCTGGGCAAACTTATGGTCACAAGGATGTCCTGGTTTTGTCTTACATTGGTTGCCAATAACATACCATACTTGCATAATTTACATACCCCCAGTGTGGAGGAGAGGTATGAAAAGATGTGGGTGCAGCTTGATGATAACATTCCCAAGTGGGTGGGACAAGGTATATGCTGGCACTAATTGTTATCAAGCCCCTGCACATTCGGTGTGCAGTTATGTGAGCGATTTGCATCATTACATCACATCTCGGCCCACCTTGCAGACAGGTAAGTGCCTCTGAGGGAGAATTACCAGCTCTCTCATACCAGGAGGTCTCTCCCTAATTTGGAGGTGACCTGAACATTGAGGGATAATAGGCAGTAGGGCCAGTGCTTGCGCTGGGGGGTGCCTAGGTCCCCATCGGGCAGCCCCAACCTCCATATGCGCTGTCACTCATTCAGTGTATTAGGCGCCCCCTAAGACTACAGAGGAAGGTAAGGAAACCTATAAAAGACCCCAACCTGGCAAACAGGCAATTCCCAACATACAATAATGTGTTATTGATGCTAGAAACTGTGTGTGTTGCAATCTGCTAGGAAAATGTCCAAAACGTTCTTTAATATTATATAAAGAGCCCCCGATGCACACTATAAGACTCCTTGGAATTTCATCAGAGTTCCTAGATTTTTTTGTCCACCGCACATCAAGATAGAACTAGGCAAACGCAGCCATTTTGATCCGCGAACCTAGAAACTGTTATGGAAATTCAGCGCAAATGGAGGTGCATGGCAGGACCTATGCTGAGGATTTTTCACTGTGCACCAGTTCGTAAATAACCTCTAGTGCAGTGGTTTCTATATTGTGACTGTGGCTCCCTCAGGTACCGCAGCAAGGGTAAGCAAAGCGGGGGACTACTTGGTAATTATTTTGGCTCAGGGGTCCTTTGAAAGAAATTTGGAGACCCTGATGGTGCCTCGAACTGAGAAAGCCTGGGATCCACTCCTCTAGAATTTCCCAGAACCAATTTTTGCGAGATTGCATTCTACCATTTCACAAATCTTACGGTAAAACCTTTTCACAGCTGGAGATTAGAGCTTTTTTTTCTATCTGCAAGTGGTTATGACCTTTTGTAAACACCTTAAACTGAACAAGTTGTCAGCATTTTCAGTATAGGTTATTAATTTATTTATACACAATAAGGCTCATTTTCTAACATTGCATTTAGGTGCAAAATTTTCAGTAAGCCATGACAACCAGTAAGACACTTGCATTCACTTGATTGCTAAAATATAATCACTGATTGGTTGCTGTGGATTAGTGTAAAATCTACACCTAAATGCAATGAAATTTATAACCCCAGCGCGGTAGCCCTCAATAAAAGAAGCATTGGTGAAATTTACTATGACGGGGCTGCTCTGGGAGTCCCGGTGATGAACCCCCTTTGAACGATTTAAGATTTCTCTGACCCTTTGATAAATAACACAAAACGGTGAAAGAGTCTCTTGCTGGCATTTACACCAGCATTTTTGCTCTTCACTTCTTTTTAAATAGACATTAAGAGTAATAGCTTATCACCTTGTGTAATGTGTGGGCCCAAGACTGGAATAGTATGATTATACATTTTGGGCACATGTCTGGTACATATATCACCAACATTATGGGGGAGATTCAATTAGCCACGAGGTGTCTCCAGAACGTCTGCTAGACACCTCGTGGTGGAGATTTGACAGAAATCTCTGCTCGCTTCTCTGTCCACGCGCCACATCGCCAACAATTGAATCTCCCCCTTTATGTTGATTAATGCTAAGTATAATCTTCTCTATTTGGAAATTTGAAAGACATATATTTTTCCATATAATATAAATAGATATATATATCCTTATTTAATTCACCTTTTTTGCTACATATCTACAATTTCTGACTCCTAATATTTGGACACGATTCATATGTTTTGGAGTAATTTCTCCAGTCCTAACTCTAGTTGTTGATGTGCAATGCCACAGTCGTATGTTTTACTGTATGATGCTTAGCTTAAGATTTCATTATTTTTTATATGCTCATATTTTTAGCAAATGAAAAGTTCACTTGTGTTCAATGTCAAAGTTTATGTTGTACAACCTACAGAAATCATAGAGCAAGGACAAATGTGTAAATCAATGACATTATCAGCCGACAATTGATAAGTCTTGGTCCTCCAGATAACATAGTTTTACAGTAAATTGTGCACAAAAATGACATGTACTATTTAATAAGAGTTCTTGGTTCTTTTTTCCATCTGCCTCTGATTCAGGTTTGCCAAATGCTTGAAAATTGCCAACTAGTTCAAATTCAATAATAATATATCGGTTCGATGGACACACACATGTTCATTGTACAGTCACCAACTGACCCCAATTTGAATTTGTGGTTCAAAATTTGTGACTTACATATGACAATGGTGTTCAAGGTTCCCATTACATATTCAAGTTAAAATTAGTGTTTGAAATATTTTTATTTTTAAACACAATTTAAGCTAAGTAAGTTATAAAAACAAAAAATGTTCATTCAACTGCAAACGCTACTGTATTCAAAGTTCAGCATTCAAATTGAAGGTCTGCAATATAAAAATATTATAATTTATCATGTGTTCAAGCCAGTTTGCACATGATCGAGTCAGCTCGATCATGTGTGAGCCTGCTTGTGCAGATATAAACTGGCTCAAACCGGCTCCATTATGATTGAACCAGCTCAAAAATGGTTGAACCTATCAAATGTTCTCAAATTTAGATAATTTTTTTAGAAATTTTGGCAAATTTTCACACTGATTCAACTAACCAGTTTGAGAAACAATATGCAGCTGGTTCAAGCTTCTTTATTTGCAATCCATGTTAATTTGCATATTTTCAACTAATGTACTTTACTATTGACTAGCTACCTAAGGCTATAAGTTGGGGACTTGTACAAATTAATTATATGGCAAACCTCAGCCTCCTAGGGAGAAGAGCAGTTTGCTGTCACGTTGGTATTTAGGCATTCATGTCTTGAAACCTAGTGGAGTCCGCTAAATGAAATTTAGCAAAAAATCTACTAAATTCTTTTACATAATAAATTAATAATAAATAAATAATTAATAATAAATAAATTAAAGCAAATGAATGGGGCTGCACTGTGTTTTTCTGACCCTGTTATTGGAAAGTTGGCATTTCAAGCAGCGTCAGTTATTTTAGAATGAAAACCTTTATTTCCTTCCATTCTGTAAGGGACATATTGTCCTTTGGCCTCTCATTGCAAACAAGTCTATTAACATGACACATTTTCAGATAGTAACAAAGTGATTTATCGGCTTATCAACCTCTCCAATACAAAATACAGTATTTACATAAATGCTTCGAAAGCCTATATACTCTGCACATCTGTTTTGTAGCTTTTATAAGTCCTCAATAAAAAAAACATTTTACTTTCCAGAACAATACAACATTGGAATTTATGCAGATTTAATTGCTTCTAGGTGTACAGAGTTACTGTTACTAGCTTTTAAATCAACAAGAAAACAGTGATCCAGCCATATTCAAAGGGAGGTTATGGCAGTGGTGGGCAAAAATATATTTTTCCGGTTCCTCACAAGTGACGCTCGGTCACACAAGAGAGCTGCACGTTGCATTTGCAGAAAAGCATCAGACCGTATTATGAGAATTGTGCAGAAGTATGTGTCCTTCATATAGCACAATCAGTATGTTAACCTATGGCAGCTAGTCAAGATGGTTAGAAGATATCACTTTGAGAATTGTGTTTAGTGTTACTTCTGTGCACTTTGGACCTCATTTACAAAGCACACTAGTTGTGCACTGCAAAACACCATGGCTTTGCACAGGTACCTTTGGATGACCACATAAAAGTGCAAGTCTACTGCCTGGTGGAGAAGCCTCCACGAATTGAAAGTGTGCCTGTTCTTAGGACTATTCTCACTATTTTGTATGAAGTTTTATTCTACATTGCTTGGAATGTGCCTAGCTAGGCACTTCTGTACCCAAAGTGCAATATGGATGCACAGAATGCTATTTAAAGTATAGGACAAGCCCTAAAGATCAGAGTTGGTGCATAATTCAAGTTCTTTTGTGGAGGACCTCCTCCACACAGCAAGGAATGGTAAAAATGCACCCCTTTATCTTATTTTAATAATTTTGCTCTACAAAATGAAATCTCATTTTGCACTGCCCTGCCCCTGTACGCCAACTCAAACTTATCAAGGAACGCCCTCACTTCTCCAAAGCCCTTAACTTGGCCTGTGCAACTTATGCTCTGCAATTGTCACCATTTTCCTCCATAAATCTATGCACTTTGGTATAAATATTTGACCTCTTGTGTACAAAACCAATCATACCTGTCCACTCTCCCGGAATTTCTGTGAGACTCCCAAATTCTGGGAGAGCAGGCCATTCTCCCATTTCCTAGTAAAGTGGGCAGGAAGGGAGCCTCCATGATGCGATTTGCGGTGAATGGTGTCATTTTAGCCTCACTCTTTCAGTCATTGCATCATAGGGCCAAAATTACAGGATTCAACCCCCCCCCCCCCCCCCCACCCCTCCGTCCCCCTCCATGCCCACATCCCACCTCTGCACGGGGGGAATGTTGAAAAGTTGGGAAGTATGAAGGGAATTTAATAAAATCAAAATTGGATGCAGACAAATCTGTCGCTAGAAAAAAATGTACATGATTGTTAACAATGTAACAGTATGATGTGGCCTGCAATATATGACACATAGTTACAAAGGCAATGTTCTTTAGCATGGTTGGAAAACCAATTAACTGCACATTATTTTATTTTTTTAAAAAGTGCGTTACAAAATTGTGAAGCACTCATTTGTTTGTCAAACTTTGCAATGGTAATTCTACCTTATGAATACCTACTTTTAGATTTGCTCAAGATCCCAATCCTGTTCATTGAATAGGTTCTGTGAAAGGATAACTAAAACGTATGTGGAACAGTCACTAATTACAGTTGTATGTCTCTCTTTAGCCATGCTGAAGGGCAAGAAAGCGATTGTCACAGGAGCTAGCTCGGGCATCGGTGAGCAGATGGCATATCACCTGGCAAAGATGGGAGCTCACGTGTTAATAACTGCTCGTACCGAAGACAAACTGAAGAAGGTACCATGGTTATGCTGTTTCATCTTTACACAGATCTCCAAATGAATTTGAACAATCAAAACCCTATTATGGGTAAAATAAATGAAAGCTGATCTTTTATATATTGTAATTTTAAGAAGTAAAAAGCAGATGTCATAGTGGGAATATTGTGGCATAAAGGCATTTTTTGGTTTCTTTGTGAGGTAAATGCAAAATAGAGTAAATAAATAACCACGTGTGCTCAAATGAAATCAAGCTTTTTTTATTACATTGTTGATGGCAGTCATAGCATAAAACTGTACAACAGTAATACAATAACAGTACAAACAGGTTACAATATTTGTTACACCTGAACAAGTACAATGCCTGAACAACCAGAGCTGACTGTGTTTAAACTTCAATAAATTGCTGATGGGCAGATGCATCTGTTAATGTATATGTAGCATACTTTTTAACATAACATACGATCCAAAATTATGTCTATTTGAATCCCTATTATCAACCCAGACGTCCAATCCCCTCTTTGCCACTGTCAACTCACATCTCTGCCCATCCCACTATAATCCCTTTAATCCCTCACTGCTCATGACTTCACCACCAACTTCATAGGCATAATCATCATCATTCATCAAGAAATCTCATTTTGATAGACCCATCATCCCACATCCTCCTTCTCCACCACCCACTTTCAGTTCTTTCTCCTGTTATTGAAAACAAGGTATCTTCTTTCTTCTTCCCCCTCAACTTGTCTACTCAAATCCATTCCCCTCCAAATGATCAAGACACAACCCCCCCCCCCCCCCCTCAATGCTTGAGTGCACCTAGTTCACCTCTTCAACCTGTCGATCTCCACTGGCTCTTTCCCTGAACCACTTTCTCTCTACTCACTCTCTTCTCAACCCTGCAATTTTGCTTCCTTCCTCTACACTCCACCAAGACTACCCTGAAATGACCACTGATCTACTAACAGCTAAGCCAACAGGTCATAAAATGCATTAATAACAAAGAAAGTGGGTGGCATAATATTGGTGGGCTGATAATGGAGCTACGGCGATAGAAAGTACATTTTTTAAACTATACTATAGCAATATTCTGATGGATGCAGAGAGGAGCTGATCCATGTCTTCTTTGTATCTCTGCAGTATTACATCACTTGCAGTAGTAGTCATTCACTAGCTGGCATTTAATTAAACATTTAATCAAGTCAAATGGTAATTGGGAACAATTCTTGAACCAGCGTCTGATCGGTCCTTTCTTGAGACATGGGATATAGACTTAAAGGGGGACAGACATGAGACAGGTGAGGTAGACAGAACACCAGTGGGTACAGGTTTTGGAGAACCCCAGAATGCAGGTCTATGGATGAGGAATTTGCAATTTATTTTGTGTATCATGTGTTAATGGTGAGGAGATATCAGAGGAACCCTGGCTCAGATTTTGCAACTGGGCCAAAGTGCATTAAACTGCACCACTAGTCAAAGATAAAACTGAAAAGTAACAGGAGGTTGAAGTAAAGTTTGAAGTAGGGTATAAAGAGTATACTTTTATTTAATAGAGGCGAATTAAGACAGTTTATTTATATAATGCTACATAAAGGATATTTCATTTACAGATGAATGTTCTTTCCTCTTTAAAAATAGTTACATTACTGGGATCCAGGAGTGACATAAAAAATAAAACTAGCCCATCCAAAACAAGCAAAACTCAGACATAGGTCACATTTACAGTATTTGTTGCAACTTTTATTTACATTTTTTTAGGTGGTTGAAAAATGTAAAAAGCTTGGTGCAGCGTCTGTTTATTACATTCCAGGAAGCATGGACAATATGACTTTTGCTAAGAAAATAGTGCATGAAGCTGAACGTTTATTTGGTAAGATACTAAAAATCTTTCCTTAGTTACTTTGCACTCAGTAATTTAGTAATCCCATGGTGGCATAATGATTTATTTTATTGACTCTCAGCTGTCGCACCATTTGGGCTGGCATTGATTTCACCAATTGTGTCAAAAAACGATTCTCATGTGTGGTATTATGGCAACTTTTCCCTTCTACATACAAAGTTTATTTTCTCCTGTTTTTAACTTCAGGAAGGTTACGTAGAAGGTAGATATATCTAACAATGCAGCAGTGTAATATGCAATGATGCTTTTTTCCTGATTAACAGAGGACTGTAAATAAAGCAAAACTAATAAAACTGATTTGTTCATCTCTGACCCCCCTCCCCCTCCCAAAAAAACCAAAAAGAATTGGACATATCTCTAAGTATAATATCAGACACATTTGTTTTTATATATTTACCATCCACTCATGCTGAGTTTATTATCCCCTTTACGGTTATCATCATAACTTAAAGTAGTACCTTACTTGTAAAGCACTTTTGAAAATATTACATGTGTGTTGTGCATTTTTCTTTGCTAATAGGTGGCCTAGACATGCTCATCCTGAACCATATTGGTTTCACATACTTTAATTTCTTTGATGGGGATGTGGATCACATACGGCAACTCCTGGAAATAAATTTTCTGAGTTATGCAACCATGACGGTGGAGGCTCTTCCGATGCTAAAAGCAAGCGGTGGCAACATTGTGGTGGTCTCTTCCTTTGCAGGTTATTATGGTTTTAATCATGTTTGTTGTTGTGAATATGTTCTGCCAACACACATTACATTCATTTCATAAGCATGTGGAACGGTCAAGAAAAACTGCTTTGTGGTTAACATCTAACTCAGTAGCCCAGGCAGGCCCGGCACTCCCATTAGGCAAGGTTAGGCACTTGCCTAGGGCGCCGGGCTCTGGAGGGCGCCTGGAGAGATGAAATCTGTGGGCCTATTTATCAAAACCCGGTGATATGAAAGGTTTTCTATCGCTGCTTAACAATACATTTTCGCCATGGCAACGAAGTGATACTCCCTGGTGATACTGGCAACTTACCGCTTCACCATAGCCAGTGTGGGAGCATTGCGCAATGCGTGAACCGGCCTGCTGGAACTGGACCCGGACATGGACATCCAGCTCCACTTACGATAAAAAATATAAAAGAAATAAAGATAGTAAACAAAGAAAAAATATTTAATATATTTAAATGAAAAACAAATGCTCTCATTAAATAATAAAATATTTTTGGTTGTGCAGAGATGCTGCTATCGCCATTCTGAGTACAGGTACCACCACTTTCCATGGTAAAAAGGCTTATCCCTTGGAAACAGCTGTTTCTTGCATAACCTGGGGCCTGATTCATTAAGGATCTTAACTTGAGAAACTTCTTATTTCAGTCTCCTGGACAAAACCATGTTACAATGCAAGGGGTGCATATTAGTATTCTGTTAAATACTGACTGTTTTTTCATGCAGCACACAAATATCAACTTTAAATTTCAGTGTACAAATAAGCTATCAAGTATTTGTGTGCTACAGGAAAAAACAGTCAGTATTTAACTTATGTGCAAAACAGAATACTAATTTGCACTCCTTGCATTGTAACATGGTTTTGTCCAGGAGAATGAAATAAGAAGTTTCTTAAGTTAAGATCCTTAATGAATCAGGCCACTGGTGATTAATCTTCATCAGACCAGCAGCCTGAGCTGATGAAGATTATCACCAGGTTAGGAATAGGGAGTAGATTTTCACCTTTTCTTAAGCAAGCCCCCTACTTACATATTAAGAAGTACAAGTAATATGTTCTTGTACTACAGAAGCAACAGATGGGAACTCATAAGTCTAAGAGAGATCATTGGCCAGGTGATATGATTAATATGTAGATTTAAATATCTAACTAACCAACATGAAATTGTGTTTGCTCTACATTACTCTACAGTGCCCCCAAGTGGATGTGATGTTGATGCTCATGTGAATACATTCTACAACACCCTTTATTAGACATGTTTAATTAGAACAGCAAAGTTAATTGTTTTCTCGCTGTGGACAATTATTTCTATTAATCATACTGCAAGCTACAAAATGATTAACATTGTTAGTGCACATTATTAGCAAAGATTTGCAGACCTTGCGAATTGAAACATGGATATAATAATACATCACAATGCTTATTTTCAGACACACATATGTTATATATACAAGGTGGACATCACAGATGAGTTCAACGTGCAAACTATATGAAGAATTCATATATATTGGATATTATTTGTGCAGAGTGTACAATCACACTATAATGACAGTAGGTTATTAAACTGCTGCATGAATTGGCCTAATTTAGTGTTTTTTTTATTATATACATGTATAAATAGATCCCAATAAATAAGCATTATTTGTGAGCTACTGTTTAACCACATCACTGCTGAGGCTTTTCTCATTGCTGTGCTGAGCCTATTTTAGCACTTTTTGGGCTGATCACATTACAAAATCAATATCAATAATTTTTATGCAGTACCCACACAAATTATATCTTATTTTTTTCAGAAGACTTTGAACTTTCAGAAAATACAATTAGTTTGCTTATATTTTCTGACATAGCAAGGAAATTCTACCCAAAATTGCCAAAAAAGTGGATTTTTTTTAAAGTGAACTAAATGAAAATGTGTGTATTTTTTTCTAAACAGCACCTAGAAATACGTTGTGGTTCTTGCATTGGACTCGGTCCATATTTACAAAACAGCAAAAAGCAGGATTCTACACATAGGGTTTCATAATAAAATCTGCAATTGAATATGATAATGCGCCTTTTTTTTTTGCTAGTTGGCACTGTCTTGAATGAAATGCATAAAATGTAGGAAGGCATGCCTATATGAAAACCAGACTAGTGCATCAAATGAGGGCACCCTTGAGTTTATTGAAGACAGGATGGGGGGCATCCGGGCATTAACCCCCCCCCTCATCTTTGGACCTCCTAATTCTTTCTGTGTAGGGTGTTATTGTTTGGTGATCACTTGGAAGAGGGGACTATATGCTCTTTCATATGAGATGTCCACATGAGATGTTTCTTGGAACCAGAATAGGGTAGACTTGGGAATTTAAAAACCCCTCCCTTGGCTGCTTAATGTTTTCTGTAGCGTAGCGTGTCCTTGTCTGGTGATCAAATATGATCATCATACAATAACTGATAAAGGGCAGCACATCATTTAAACGAGGGGAATCCTGAAGTTTATTGAAGCAAGAATGGGGGCGATCCTCCCGTCTCCCTGGACTTTTAAATGTTTTCTGTAGTGTAGTGTGTTATTGTCTGGTAATCACAAATGGTCACCAGAGAATAACTTTTCAGGGCCCACATCGTTTGACTATGGGACTCCCCTTTTTCAAACGTGGGTGTCTCTGAGCCTGTAGGTGCCAGAATGGTGGAGATTGGGCATATTAGTGCCCTCCCCCTGTACCTGGCTCTTCAAATTTTGCTGTAGTGTAGTAGTTGGGCACCTACATGGTCTATGATATCATTGCGCCATCTTTCCCCTTAGCCCCCACCGGCAGCACACACTGCAGTTTAGAAACAGTGACCTATTTTAAGAGTTTTTTTGGAGGCCCACTTGTTCTTAGCACTTTAGAGGTATATGTGGTGGGTGAGTTCAACTCATCCTTAACATTGAAGGGGTCAATGAGTACCTTGCATCAGCTCACAGATTTTTTTTAAATAGTTTGCTTTTTTTTAAATAGTTGCCTGTAATTTTTAAACTGAAAATGTCACTTAGATTTTGTGAAGTGATTCAGGAAATAAGTTCACCAAATGCTTTGTATTTTTCATTTTTATTTTTTTTGCTTTAACATTGCAAATAAGCACATTCACTTTTAATTAACCAATATACAGATCTACTAAAAACATCAAATGAAGAGAGAGGTTTTGCAATCAATAACTGATTTTATTTCTGCATCCAGGTAAAATCGGTTTACCTTTGACCGTACCATATTCCACCACCAAGTTTGCCCTGGACGGCTTCTTCAGCTCTCTGCGAATGGAGTTCTACCAACAGAAAGTTAATGTATCTATTACGTTGTGCGTTCTCAGCTATATTGATACAGGTAAGATATGCAATGCAACACTTTCACAAACACCCAGCCTGCCCCAGGTACAGCAATCTGAATCTGAACAGCTGGCCGTGACTGGCGTCACCTTAGTCACTTAGCAATGAATACCCCTTTTCTGCCACCACAAAGGATTTATGGTGTCCTTACATTCACCAGAACCACTTATTAATGTTTCACACTTAAATCACATACACATGTAGCATGAGCCTCCCTGGGCTTCATAAGTTCACAAAGAATCAATAATTTATTTAATCTGAAAATTGTTTCCAAGGCTTATTTACAAAAATTACTAACAAGACATACAATATGTTACACAAATGAGTTTCAGAAAATAAAATAGGAAATAAAATCAGAGTTACTACTTACTAGTTAAGAACTGATGTATGAGGGAACACAATTGAGGAACATGGGACATTTCAGTCTTGATAGATCCCTCATAAAAATGTACAATCTGATGTCTAAAGCAGAAGATTTCAAACACCTTTTTCCACATAGCCCTCATCCCCCACCTTTGGAGTTTAGCTGTCAAAGGACAGATTGATCTCCAAAATGTCACAGGGCTTTTCAAAGGGAGTTAGGAATGAAGGGAGCTAGGGATGTCCTGAGATCAGAATTTTCACAAGACCTGACTTCCTACCTTTGCTCGTTCTGCTTGGCTAGCTAGATGGTTTACAACTTTGGGGCTTCAAACTCTTCCAAGATCCTATCTCTCTCTGGTCTGGCTATTTCAACATATTAATGACACTTGCATAAATTCAAACTCATGTCATCTAGCAAAGCACATGTTGAGATTACATTACAAGATTACATACAATATACATTGTCATACATGAATTCAACAGAAAATAACAATTAGTCATTAGATATAGTACATAATCATCCCAAACACTTTAGTAGAATGAAAACCCATTAGTCACTATAAACATAACATCATAAAAGTTAAAACATTAAGCCATACCTCTGACTATGATTATTTGACTTTATCCAAGATTTTTTTATTTGCTTTAATATGTAATAAACTCAACCAAAGATATTACATAATGTAAATATATATTGTGATCAAAAGGAAATAACATGATCAACACCTCATCAACATATATGATGAAATGAGATTTCGTGACCCATGTATGGCCAAAGTGTAGGCATAATCTACCGTGCTCCGCCAAGACATCCGATATGGAGTATTCCCTACTCTCACACAATTTTGTAAATTCTTTGGGAACCATTTCTGAAAAAATAATGCACAATTAATTGTATAAAACTTTGCTGCTTCTGTCAACCAATGACCTGTTTGCTTTCATTTTCTAATCTGCACTAGATAAATGACAGAATCTGATCTGTGGCTATTCATTGCTATACATTTTTTGCAGTTTCCTGTATATAAGTTTTCATGAACGCTCCTCAATGTGTGCGTATAATGCATTACCTGTGAGCCAGCCTTAAGAACTGTACTTTATTTCTTCTTCTTCTGCATTTCTTTACCAAAGTCAAATTTATATATTTGTTCTCGGCACGGGGCTTTTGATAGCATATTGAAATAAGTGTCTATTTTTTTTGTCCATATGGGAAAATAGGCATTCACTATTTTTTTTAAAGGTTCTGCTTTTGTAAAGTTTTCAAAATAGTTTCAATTAGATCCTGTTTTCATGAATTCAATAGTCGTAGTAGGCTGAAGAGACCTGATTTAGGATTCCCCTGAATTACAGTGTGCTGGGCAAAATCTTTTGACGTTACTGGTGTGATTTCACAGGACTTCCTGTGCTACAATCAGGGTGCCAGGAACTGAATGATACATTTCCTGGCACTTTGATTTTCATTAACAGCCAGGTCTAGTGGTGCCTATGCTAACATTATTTTATGCCTGCCATTTCAAAACAGTAGTATATAGTTATACAGTTATCACTGCATAGTTCCCATTTATTTACTAAAATCATACTTGCCAACTCTCCCGAAATTCGGGTTGGTCTCATGGACTCCCAGGAGAGCAGGCAAGTCTCCCGCATCCCGCAACTGCCTGGCCAAAATGACACGATGCGCAGTGAATCGCGTCTTTTTGTTGTGGGGAACGGGGCCAAAATGATGCGTTTGGCCGAGCCCCGCCCACTCCCGCCCTCTAGTCACGGCCTTCTCCAGGACTACACTTGCCGAAAGTAGGCAAGTATGACTAAAATACCAGTCCCCAACATTCCAAAATTAGTGCAACCAGTGTTCTACTTTCAAAACTGGGCAGATCTCTCTAGATCCACCCAAGTTCCAGTGTTCTATACCAATAAAGTGAGATGTGAGTGGCGATGAGCCCGTGGGAATCAGATGGGAGTCACCACAACTCTGAGCAGCAGTGACCTAAAATCGGACTTATCCTTTAAGATATTTGCACTTTTTTAAAGGCCTCCTTCATATGCCTTGCTACTGCCATTATATGCAAAATTGAGGGAGGACCAGATTCTGCTTGTATTTTTTAATGTTTTGGAGAACCTATTTTTCTTATTCAAAAAGTTGTTAAAATGCGCAGACTGTTATTGATAACTAAAACATTTTTCACTTCAACATTGCAGACACTGCTTTAAGTATGGTGTCAAATGTGGTCCAGCAGCCTGCGGCTCCAAAGGAAGAATGTGCCTTTGAAATAATTAAAGGAGGAGTCTTGCGAAAAAGGGAGGTATACTATCAGTACCAAGCCACCAAGATACCTATGCTCCTGAGAGACTGGGCCCCCGAATTTTTAGAATACCTTGTACTAAAGAATTACGATGTGGAGGGACTCAGTAAGACGAAGCAATAACTTGTGATCTTCCAAGACAAAAAGCAACAGTAGAACAGGACAAAGTAAGAAAAGGATATAACATACATAATCTGAGGACATAGCCACAAATTGACTGGTGATGGTTATATACACAGACATTTATTACTCAAATGTCACTAAAACGGCAAAAATGAAATTGGGATTGGTGTTATACGATATCACAAATTACAAATTTTTTCGTCAGTCCATAACTGACGAAAAAACCCGAGCAGACCTGAATTTGAGTAACTAAATTCTATTGTGTTAGCCAACAGGTATCACCACTTTTTTCCAGCTAATAGTTCTAATTTCCACTGGTTTTGTGTGATACAACTACTTACCCAACTACCCAATTAATGACACCTGCTATATTAAATTGACCGGTTAGAATGAATTTTGTTAATGATAACATCCTCAAGCCAGTGTTACTTTAACAACTAGAGTACCAATCATTTAACCATAATGAATCTCAAGACATTTTAAGTATGTTTTGGCATTAACAAGAAGCACCTTTTTGCTGTAGCCTGAGATTCTTACAGTTTGCAGTCAGATGATGACATAAGTGAATAACTGAATATTGCAGTGTTCCAGCGAAATAAGCAGAAGTTCTGAATCGCTTCCATAGTAAAACATTATATACAATGGGAAATGCTGCTTTTCTGTCACACTGAAGAGACAGATGTATTAATTAACAAAAATAAACTATAACCATTTGTATTGATGGAGAGGTGCCTGGTCAAACACAAAATTTTTAGTGTCTTATCTTTATTGTTAATTCATCTAGAATTGCAAGTCAAATATATCACTGCAGTCAGTCTCACCTGATTATTTGCCCTGTTTACTCTGGATCTCAATACATTAATGAGTAACAACTGTAACTTCACTATGTGGGAACATTTATTGCAACAATAAAAAACTAAACATGAAAGACTGTGTGCAATATTTTATTTACACAATTTTGATAATACTGCCAATTTAAACGGCAATCGCAGTTTGGTTGTACAAAGGTACTGCACTCAGGGATTAAATGTCAAGAACTGGTAAACCTAAAATAAAACTATTTTTCCCACTGCCCTAGTGCAGGGTGTCAGTGACAAGCCTTGACATAAAATGAGCAGCAATGTTTTGAATAACCCATCCTTCATGAATTTCCCATTCATGTGAATAGGAAGTTCACAGAGTAGGGGATACAAAAACACAGCTATCTTTTTGAAAAAATCAGAGAAAATTGCAGTGCTGTACTATTGGGGCCTTTGAGGAACTTCCCGAATTGGTGTAATGTTGCACTAACGATCAGTAATAAATGTAGTTTAAGCTTTCTAAATTATCTGAATTTTACTTTAAGCAACAAGTTGGGAAAATCTGTTGTTGATTAAAAAAAATAAATGTTAAAAAATTTGCTGTTCATCACTTTCTGAATAAAAGTATTTTTGTTATTCCTGTTATTCCAGTTTAAATATACTGGTACTCTAAGGGTGAGACACATGAGTGGTTTGAATGCCACTTATTCTTCTACTGGTAGACAGAGATGAGAGATAAACAGAGGGGATCATTAACAAAGCACAACTGAGACTCAGAGCAATATATCCACCCAGCACACATCATGCTCCACATTCAGGAGTAGCCTTCACAAAGTAAAACTGCACGTCCATGTGTGGAAAGGCAGTAAAGTCTTGAGGGAGAAGAAGTCACTGTTTCAAAGTATAGTATCAAAATTCAGCCTCCTATCCCTTTAGATTTATTTTAAGCCATAAATATTTTCTTTCTTTTTTTTTTTTTAAATAGTGCTCAGTTTTTAAAAATGTAAGTCCCAGTTAGAGCAGCCCAGTAGAAGACTAGCTACAAAAGTGTCCTCGCTTAAATGTTTTTTTTGGTCATGGGCATTAGGATTGCTGATATTTTCCTTGCTGTTTTCTGCTACTGCTACGGGGCAGTTGTGTTCACACACCTGGACCACTAACCGCCGGATCTGGACTCTCCGGGCATATTCTCCAGCAGCAGGTTAGTTTTACCAGCCCCTGTATGACTTGATTATGTACACAAAAGGATTTTACCGGAACGGATTTACTTCTACAATCCTTTATTGTTCCATACATTCTGGATGGACAGAGAAGATACCCGTTTGATCCTCAGCAGAACAGCATTTTTTAGGTGTGATTCAACCCGTTTCCATCCACAACATCACCCATTGAACTTGTTTAAACACTCTGTATCCACCCATTGCCAGGTTGTGTTCACATTTATTTGTTGTTGTTCTTTTCCCACTCCGTTTGTATAGGATTACTGGACTATTTCTCATTTATGCCTCCCAATATTGCATTCATTTATGTATCTACTATCATCCAGTGCATTGGTTGATTTTAATGTCTGATCATATTTGTGGCAGTAATAAATATTAGCAATTCAGCTACTTTATGCTCAATCAGCTATATATGCTCTATCTCACTGCATACATTTACATTTGCGCCTGGGAGTCATTCACTTCCCATAACTATAATCTATTGGGGATTAGGACGAGCCCTGTCATGCTCCTATTCACAGCATCACACATCTAGGTAAAGAAGCGCAAATAAATTTCCCTTCTTTGGTTATGCATTTGGCAGCATTAGAGCAGTTCCTGTGTAGTGCTTCAAGAAACATTTTACGTGAAGCATAACTTGTGTTGATGTGACACTTTGTGTTATCAGATATGGTTATGGGCCAACGCATTTCATCACCAATAGGCAAATTCTTCAGGGAATGTATATCATAGGTAACCCGCTTTCACTCTTAAATAAATCAAGCGGGTGGGATGTGTGCTAATAAATTAATTAATCAATCCATTAACTGTGGGAAATTGCTCCTACTAAATAAATGACTGTCTACATCTGTTCTGTGATTATCACATTTAGAGTGTGGCTTAGAGTGCTAGGCTTAACTCACAACATTTACTGTCTTTACTCACAGGTAATCTGTATAATACATGCAAATCCCTTAGTCACTAACAAATATCCATGTAGTCATTAACTCATTACCAGATTGAGTAAACATTATAGTACTCAGTCTGACATCTAGTCCAACATAAATATGTAGAATGTACATCAAAGTAGCTGTTTCAACATTCCACCAAATCAGTTCAGCATACTTAACACTTATCATTGTTTATCCATGCTAACTGGAATATAATGGCATTTGTATATCAAGTTTGTAATTACTTATACATCCATAGAAATACAATAGTTCAGACAATGGTTAGATTACTCCAAATACAATCATGATACCTGCCTCTTTAACTTGTGTCTGGGGGTTGGTCAGCTAACATTGGTGCTCCCATGAAGTCCCACTAGAGTTCCTATTATATATTCCACCAGTGTCTATTCATTAAAAGGTTGTAGCTAGTACTGTACAGCCCTTAGTATACATATGTAAAGTCAAATGGACAAATTCATAGGATGGTAATCTTGGGGCTAACACCATTCTGTATTGTTGTCCCTTTTGTTGTTAGTGTGGTAACTAGTGTCTCTCTACACATTGTGTGCAGTGGCACAATGGACATATTTAGTCAGAAAAGGGGGGCATAAGTCTGGTAACTTAGAACTGCATTATGATCTATTATTCAATTCTGTTCTGAAAGACCAAAGAACTGACTGTGAAAAGATTATATTGTAATTTGGAATGTAGCATCTATTTTTCTGATACAAAAGAAGGGTGGTGATAACATATGTAATGTTGTGGAGTCTCACCTCTGTCTCTAGTTGCAGTGCCACCACCAGAGTCGTCACTCCAGTTTGCGGGAAATGGAATTTTATCATTTTCCACAAAAGGATGACTCGGGTGACCCCTTGTACCGAACCAAAATTTTACACAAAAGAATTTCACCATAGACTTTTTCATTTTTCGGGAGGTGATGTGGGTGATCTTCTCTGGTCCCACTTTTTTCTTCTTTAATCCTCCCCCTCCTGTGACAGGTGCCCGTCCTTCTCCTCTTCCTACTGTTCCTTTCTTTCTTCTCCTCCTCTCCAAACTCTTTGTGACAGCTCATCCTTCTTTTTCTCACTCTAGCAGGCTTGTGCATCTTGTTGGCATAGCAACCATCCCTGGCTACACTAACTTGTATGTATCAAACCTTGACGAGAACAACAAGAAGTCAAATTGGGGCTCTAGCAGTCAAACTGTTCTTAAGATGTATGACTTGTGACATAATCAGGGGAACAGGTACCATCACCCAGGATAGATGGCTTTGAACAGCAGCAATAAATAACGAAAATGCAGGATTTCTGGTACAATCGACCTCAGCCAGTTTTATTGAGTATGTGTCTAGTACTAACTAAACATTCCTTAGAGGCCCTCTCTCAAGTCTGAAGCCTTGTGTTCCAGATTCAAATGCCAAGCAAAGGTTATTTGCTCACTCTTAGCAGGTTCTTTCAGGAGGCACCCAGCCTTCTCCCCAGGTCTGAGAGACAGAGTGATCTGAGCTGCAACCTTTTACAGACCCCACACAGGTGCAACTCTTAATTAGTCTGCTGTGGAACATACTCTGGGAAGCTTTTCCCTAAGCTAAATAATCTCCCAGCCGTTAGCGTACACAAGGCAGGAGACTTGGGACAAATATCTCTGTAATTTAGCATTAATCCCGTAACTTTGTCACAGACTATATATAGCGAATATTGATAATATGTATGTCTCTTGTGCAATTAAGATGAATCATTAAATATTGTATTTTATGTGCTTTATCTACAGCAGTGCGTAGTACATTTACACACACTAAATGTATTAAATAATTATTAATAGGTGTGCAGTACAGAGTATCTCCACTCACATCATAAGTATGCAGCACCATTGAGAAATGGTATCCAGAATATAGTCATTGCTGACTTTTTTTCTATGTCTTTATATTGCAGAAAATTCCTAGTTGTTTGACTGAGTTTATGGAGTCATTTTAAGAAGATAAGTGAGCGTATTAGTGATTTGGGAGGAGTTTGCTGTGACTATGTGAATTGATTGCAATTGCAAATTTTAATTTCCTTGTGTTTTCATATAAATCCACTAGGTGGAGATATTGCATTGAAAATAATTTAATGTATTTATGTAGTATAAATCTCTGTTCACTGTTTATGGAAAGCCTTGGCTAAAACCCGATATATATCAAGTTCAATGCCTAGGGGCCAAATCCCTTTCTATGTACTGTACCTCAAATTCTATTTTTCTTCCTTCCGCTCAAATATATATCCATTGACCACTTTAATAGGTACACCTGCCCGTTAATGCAAATGTCTAAGCAGCCAATCAAGTGGCAGCAACTCAATGCATAAAAACATGCAGACATGGTCAAGAGGTTCAGTCCAGAAAGGGGAAGCAATTTTATATAAGTGAATATGAATGAAACGATTGTTGGTTACAGACAAGGTGGTTTGGGTATCTCAGAAACTGCTGATATTCTGGGATATTCACTCACAATAGTACAGTTTACAGACAATGAGGTTGTGGCTGGATCACTTATAAATAACTTATTTGTGGGGGGATCATGTAGAAATAATTTATTGTAGAAATTTATTTCAATTAGTGGTGCAGGCACCAATGTATATAATTGCAAATGCACTCGTGTTAAATTGGAATGTGTTTTGCATGGAAATGTCTTGTTTGGGGTTATAACTTTTCTTTGGGAATTCCCCAGTTAGCAATAGAATGGAGGGGATGTGCTATAGAAACTGTCTAGAGACAGGTAAACTCATGCAAATTAGCCCTGTTCATCATTCAGTGACCAACACGTCTGTTTAGCCTGTATACGCAACAGGGGGGCGCTGCCTTCCTGTTTGATGTAGCTGCATCTCAGATAATGCAAGCAGTAAGTTTTAGCATATAACAGAGTAGTGTAAATATTAACTTTAACTTTGCATTGCATGTAATTCAATGTTTGGAAAAACATATTGTATCTGATGCTAAAAATACACCAAAGGTGTTTGGGCCGGGGAGGATATCAGGGGGTGCCGTTACCGCCTGCCAGGAGTTATGTCAGAATTGTATAAAAAGTGGGCTGTTTGAGAATGTAATGTTCATACCATCTGTACCCTTCTGGATGTCACTAGTGTCTTCAACTAGTGACTGTGAACTGTCATTGTTAGGACAACTTGAGCTATTAAAACATAATTTTGCTTCAAGAACCTGCGTTGACGACTACTTACCCTGCAGTAAATTCTTGTGACCTACAGACTAGACCCAAATCTAATTCGTTCTCCGGTTGTTCTGAGGTGGACCCAGCATTCCAGTACCAACGTTTTGCCCGCTACCTGCATCTCTGGCCAGGATGATAGGCCAGGGGGGAGCCATCCACAGCAACCCTGATCTGAAGGCAAGAGTTCAGGTATACCAGCCCAGGTGTACCAGCAAGGGGTACCCTAGCAGCGAGAGTTACCCAGGTGGAAGCGGTTCTAGGTGGTGGTGTAGGAGCCTAGTGGTGGCAGCAGTCTCCTCCTATTGCAACAGGAGGGGCGGATTTGGGATAAAGAAAGGGGATAGTGGCAAAGTAAGCCCAGCCGATCCCCAGCAACAACAGACGGGTGGCATAGGCAGTCCATCCTGCCACAGAGGTGAAAAAGAAAAAAAATCCAGTGAGCATCAGTTCTGTGAAAATTCCTTATTAATGACATATGTATAATGGCCAAACTGGTTCAAGTTGACAGGAAGGTGACAGTATCTCAAATAAACATGTGTTGCAACCATGGTATGCAGAACACTATCTCTGAATACTCAGCATGGTAAATCTTGATGTGGGCTACAGTAGCAGAAGACCACATTGGACTCCACTCCTTTACACTAAAAACAGCAAATTGAGGCTACAGTGGGCACAAGTTCACCAAAGCTGGACAGTTGAAGCTTGGAAAAATGTTGCCTGGTCTGACAAATCTCGGTTTCTGCTGTGACATGCAGGTGGTAGGGTCACAATTTGACATAAAGAACATGAATGCATGGATCCATACTGCCTTGTTTCAATGGTGCAGTGATGGCGGTGTAATGGTGTGGGTAAAGATTTCTTAACACACATTAGCCCCCTTAATATCAATTGGGCATCATTTAAATTCCACAGCATACCTGAGTATTGTTGCTGACCATATGCATCCCTTTATGAGCACAGTACACTAATCTTCTAATTGCTACTTCCAGCAGGATAACATCACAAAGCACATGTCATCTCAATTGCCTCCACAGTCATCACTTTTAAATCCAAGAAACTACCTTTGGGATGTAGTGGGAGATTTGCAGCATGAATGTGCAGCCAAGAAATTTGCAGCATCTTTGTGATGCTGTAATGTCAAAATGGACCAGAATAGCTTAGGAATGATTCCAGCACCTTGTTGAATCCATACCATGAAGAGATCAGGCTGTTCTCAGGACAAATGGTTGTCCTACTCAGTGCTAGAAAGATGTACTTAACAAAATGACCACTTGAGGTTCATTTTCCTTGTGGCTTATGCAGATGGAATATAGTGGGTAAACTGAGAGTTCTTACGGAGCTCTATGGGTTGTGGCTGCACATTAATTAGTGTGCTGCCATCTTTAAAGACTGAATGGGCTGAAGCAGATAGAGTGAGTTTTGCCTAGGATATCAGAGTCTGTGTATTACAAGTAGAGATGGGCGGGTCCGGTTCTCCGAGAACCGAACCCACCCGAACTTTGGGTATCCGAGTACCGAGCTGAGCAGCTCGGTACTCTCCCGCCAATTCCGAATCCAAATCGAGGCCGAACGTCATTGTGACGTCGTCGGATCTCGGGACTCGGTTCTCGCGATACTTCAACTTTATAAATACACGCCTCCACAGCAATCCATCGCCATTTGACAGAGGGAGAGAGCAGGGTGTAGTCATAGGCTAATTAGAGCAGGGACAGAGAAAGAATACAATATTGTTCTTGCAATTGCTCTAACCAAAATCGCTAGTGCAGAGAGGAGGATAGAGGTTTATTATTTTTTCTTCATATTTGGCACTCCCCAGCGCTTTTGGGTTGTCCCCCATAATTGTGCATTAATATTTCTGGCTGTCAAAAGTCATATCTGTCAGCAGTATCTACTCAATAAATGTTAGCACTCCTCAGTGTTTTTGGGGTGTCCTCTCTAATTGTGCATTAATATTTCTGGCTGTCAAAAGTCATATCTGTCAGCAGTATCTACTCAATAATTTTAAGCACTCCTCAGTGTTTTTGGGGTGTCCTCTCTAATTGTGCATTAATATTTCTGGCTGTCAAAAGTCATATCTGTCAGCAGTATCTACTCAATAATTTTAAGCACTCCTCAGTGTTTTTGGGGTGTCCTCTCTAATTGTGCATTAATATTTCTGGCTGTCAAAAGTCATATCTGTCAGCAGTATCTACTCAATAAATTTTAGCACTCCTCTGTGTTTTTGGGGTGTCCTCCCTAATTGTGCATTAATATTTCTGGCTGTCAAAAGTCATATCTGTCAGCAGTATCTACTCAATAATTTTAAGCACTCCTCAGTGTTTTTGGGGTGTCCTCTCTAATTGTGCATTAATATTTCTGGCTGTCAAAAGTCATATCTGTCAGCAGTATCTACTCAATAAATTTTAGCACTCCTCTGTGTTTTTGGGGTGTCCTCCCTAATTGTGCATTAATATTTCTGGCTGTCAAAAGTCATATCTGTCAGCAGTATCTACTCAATAAATGTTAGCACTCCTCAGTGTTTTTGGGGTGTCCTCTCTAATTGTGCATTAATATTTCTGGCTGTCAAAAGTCATATCTGTCAGCAGTATCTACTCAATAATTTTAAGCACTCCTCAGTGTTTTTGGGGTGTCCTCTCTAATTGTGCATTAATATTTCTGGCTGTCAAAAGTCATATCTGTCAGCAGTATCTACTCAATAATTTTAAGCACTCCTCAGTGTTTTTGGGGTGTCCTCTCTAATTGTGCATTAATATTTCTGGCTGTCAAAAGTCATATCTGTCAGCAGTATCTACTCAATAAATTTTAGCACTCCTCTGTGTTTTTGGGGTGTCCTCCCTAATTGTGCATTAATATTTCTGGCTGTCAAAAGTCATATCTGTCAGCAGTATCTACTCAATAATTTTAAGCACTCCTCAGTGTTTTTGGGGTGTCCTCTCTAATTGTGCATTAATATTTCTGGCTGTCAAAAGTCATATCTGTCAGCAGTATCTACTCAATAAATTTTAGCACTCCTCTGTGTTTTTGGGGTGTCCTCCCTAATTGTGCATTAATATTTCTGGCTGTCAAAAGTCATATCTGTCAGCAGTATCTACTCAATAAATGTTAGCACTCCTCAGTGTTTTTGGGGTGTCCTCTCTAATTGTGCATTAATATTTCTGGCTGTCAAAAGTCATATCTGTCAGCAGTATCTACTCAATAAATGTTAGCACTCCTCAGTGTTTTTGGGGTGTCCTCTCTAATTGTGCATTAATATTTCTGGCTGTCAAAAGTCATATCTGTCAGCAGTATCTACTCAATAATTTTAAGCACTCCTCAGTGTTTTTGGGGTGTCCTCCCTAATTGTGCATTAATATTTCTGGCTGTCAAAAGTCATATCTGTCAGCAGTATCTACTCAATAATTTTTAGCACTCCCCAGTGGTTTGCGCTCAGAATGGATTCAAAGCAGTCCACATATGATCTAAATGAGCAACCAGGTTCTGTCACCAGTCCTGATGTTAGTGTTCCCAGTACGTCATCTGGCCAAGGCGATGTCAAACAACAGAGTGTTTTCAAATTAGTGCAAAAAACAAAAACCCAAAAAATTTTTACTGTATTGAAGCGAAAAAGAAGTGTAACTGAGCAAAAGTTAAGTGACGATAAAAAAAAAATTGCAAGCATGCCATTCTACACACGCAGTGGCAAAGAGAGAATGAGGCCTTCACCTTTGGCTATTAGTGGCAGATCCCAAAAAGTTACCCAGCCTACAATTGGTGCACAACTACTGTTACGCGTCAAAGCCGAGCTGCAAGATAACAGTGAGGCATTACAGGAGAATATTTGCTCTGATTCACAAATGACAACAATCCCTGTGGAGAGTCCATCCAACAGTGGGATGTCTAATCGTGACCATTCTGTTAGTCTACCCATAAAGAAGGGCCCTTTCAGCAGTTCTGCTGATGTGTGCCTGAACAGCCCGAGTGTAGCCGGTGATACACCAAGTGAGGATGACACTTTGTCTTTAGAAGAGGATGTGGGGGAGATTTGTGTAGGCGACGAGGGTGCTAATGATGATGTTGATGATTATGATGCAGACAGATACCAAATTGCCTTTCTCAATTTCTATTTATATTCTAGATTATATAACGGCTGAATAGTTTTCTATTTTACTCCTAGTGGAGAGAGGATCTGATGCAGACAGATACCAAACTGCCTTTGTCCATTTCAATTTTTATTGTACAGTCTATAACGGCTGAATTTATTAGTATTTTATACAAGTGGAGGGGGGCCTAGAGAGACAGAAACCAAACTGGCTTTCTCCATGTCAATTAATATTGTACAGTCTATAATGGCTGAATTTTATGTTTTTTTTTAAAAAAGTGGAGGGGGGCCTATAGAGACAGAAAGCAAACTGTCTTTTTCCATTTCTTTACATATTTAAGTATAAGTGTAGGGTGTAATATACATCCAAAGACGATGGCTGCATTGCCAATATGCATAGATGGAGAGGAAGACAATCTGTTTTGTGTGTAGAATAAATGAAGGCCTACCAACGAAGAATTAAACTGTTTTTTTGGATGATTTATTACCTCAACAATTAGATTACTTATCTCTAAAACAGTTGGAGCACTAAATTGGGTTATTTTAGGCACAAAAACATGGATTTTCCAACAAAATAGCAAAACAAAACCAAACAAAACCAAAACCAAAACCAAAACACGCAATGGCGGTTTTGCAAAACCAAAACCAAAACCAAAACACGACGGTAATCCAGATCCAAAACCGAATCCAAAACCAAAACACGGGGGTCAGTGACCATCTCTAATTACAAGTCTATGCATTCACTCTCTGAGCTGCTGTCTGGTACTTGGCATTAGAGGGAGCTGTTCCAGCGCATGTTTTTATTAATATGGTGCGCTATGCTACGTCTTACATCTTGGTAGTGGTGTCCCCTGTGATCTAGTGAAGACAGGAAGTAGGGCAGCCTCCAGCTGTCCACATCGCTCTACTGAGCATGCACAGACAGGAAGTTTGGCTCTCAGCAGGTTTTTCCAGTGATAGTTGAACTATAAAAATGTTATAACTAGAGCTGCAACCTTTTTGTTATCTGTTACTTATATAAAGATAAATAAAGTCACCGGAGGCACAAAAATATATATGAGCAACCTGTTCTCTGACATTGTCCACAATATAAGCTTACCATCTGCATATATTAAGTTTGTCATACTGTCTGTCTGTAGCAGTCAGTAACATCTACCACCAATGGCGGTGACACCTTTTACATGTAACAGTACAAGTGCCCACATAATAAGTTTCATACCAAAAGTTTTGGCTGTGGTGTCTGATGTCTCAGATCTTGGATATTTCCGGGCAGTTTTCCCAATTGTTTTGATAGCTCCTTTACTGGCTTCAAATGATCAATTAGCTCTGACGTTTGGGATAACTTACAGAGTGGGGGATCATGGAGGTCAGAGACAGTGTTATGAATTTTATGGAATTTGGATGAATTCAAGTAATAAATGTGGACATATGCTCATGCTTAAAGAGTTAATTGCATGTAGAGGGAATAGTCTGCTCAGGTTGGTTTCTAAAAAAGATTGAGATAAGTCACATTCCTGTATCTGGTTGTACCAAGAGAATCCAGATGAAATCAAGTGAACTGCCAACCCCTGCAAGGTCAAACACAGTATAGGGTAGTCCCAGGGCAGGATGTGTAACTAAAATCTGTCCAGTAACAAGAAAGGTATATAATACTGTGTAAATTCATTAATTGTTGTTCAGATTCTTGTTAGAATGCTGCACTCATGTTTGCATGCCTGAATAAAGAAGCTCACATTTGGATATTTGGCTTATGATTTTCAACTTCATCCTAGCTATAACAGCTGGCAGGGGCAGCTTTAGGTCAGGTCGCTGGATTTGATAGCCTCTTGTAGTTCTCCTTAGCCAAGGCCAGGGAACAGCTCATTTGTGATTGCTGCCAATAGAGTGGCAAGCCCCTTATAGAAGGAAATACTTGAATTCTGACACCGCTCTCAGGTGCTGTAGGTGCCAGGTATGTTTGTTTTCTTCCACCCTAGGCCCTCTCTGTTGTTACCCTCCAGTCATTGATGTATTCACTCTGGAGGCAATGTCTCACAAACTATCTGGATTGCCACAACTGTATGACTTGAGACATAGTCCCCTTATGTGGTGAAGATGGTAGATTTGGCCACGGCAGATAGCTAGGTGCTTAGAGGAGTTTCGCTGCGATGGTCCGCAGAAGCCAGGGACGTTCAAATATGGCGAGAAATCAAGCCTTCAGTCTGTCTTTCTCTTATTCAATTCACCTCGACCAGAACAGAATGTGGCTTAGCCGGTTCAGATTCCTATACTGGAGGTTGTTTTAGTAGAGGTCTGCTGATGTGTGTCTGTCTGGACCCAATGGCTTTGGTTCCTGTGGTCGCATGTAATTGGTGCCAAGTATGATATTTCACTTGCAACTTGCCTTCATGTACTCAATTGAGGTGCAGTGTAGTGTTGACTGCTTTTAGGATGGTTCAGGTCCAATATCTCTGCAACTTTTCACTGTAGTAGTTTTGGCGGTAATAGCCTACCTCCTAGGCTTTAATGCAGGGCTGGACTCTGGAGATGTGGACTTTCTGAAGCAGATCTTGCTATTCGTTAATGAAAATAGCAACCAAGGAGTGCTAGATGGATATCGATTATAAAACTGGAGACGTAACTGTGTTAAAACATAGTCATTGTGGATTCCCCATCCACCAGAAGTTCACTGGAATAGTTTTAATTCCACCACATGTGTAAAAAATTACCAATTCTGACACCATCCAGATAGAAAAAGGGGGGAATTTGGGGCATGGATAAGATCTAGCCTAACTGGAATCAAATACCAATATATGTATGAATATACATGTTAAAACATTAGATAGATGTTCATAGACCAACTGCCACTGGCCATGTAAAAGACCCTCAACATCAAACTCCTCTGCAATATTGTCAATTATATCTAGGAGTTAGCTCCTTTAGCTCTTAGTCACTGAATACATCCCCTTTCAAATTCTCTCAGGGTGGTGACAGTGCATAGTTTTAGAATTTGGAGTGAGAATTTCTGTATCTGAAGAAAGGTCCAGCCTGGGGAATTTTATATGTGTTTATATGTGTCCAAAAATGTCAGAGACTGCTTTGAACAACAAGGAGTGAAGAACAAAGAGGTTGGATCTCAAAGGTGGGAAATACTTAGCAGAGAGCCAAAGGATATTTGTATTTTAAGAAGGGACAACACTACTTGCTCAAAAACGCAAAAACGCAAACCTGTTTTTCATATTTAGAATGCCATTGAATGAGATGTGATAGTTGTGCTGCCTTGTGCTCAGGGTCGCCAAGAGGGGGGGGAGCGGGTACTAATTACCCGGGCATGCCAGGGGGCCCGGCCCGGGCCCTCACTGTTCAGGTTTTTTTTTTTGCTTTTTTTTTTTTAAACTTACTTTTTTTGCTTCTTTTTTTTTGCGCGGGGGTGGGGGGGTGTGGCGGTTCGGGGCTCCGCCCCTTCGTTGGTGGGGGGGAGCAGCGTTGTAGAAAAAAAAAAGAAAGATACTTACAAAATAGCGGCGCCGGCGTCCCTCCTCCTTCCTCTCTGCTTTGTTTACACAGACTTGATGACGTCACGCCCGGCAGTCAGTGAGGAGCAGGGCAGACAGGACCAAGACAGAAGAAAGAAGACAGAAGACAGAAGACAAAAGAGAAGAGAAAAGAAGAAAACAGCTAATACTAATGTAAGGTAAAAAAAACAAAAAAGGCACAGTGTGAGGAACAACGGTGGGGGGAGAGAGAGGCACAGTATTAAGATAAAGAGGGGTACAGAGAGGCACAATATTAAGAAAAAGAGGGGTACAGAGAGGCACAGTATTAAGAAAAAGAGGGGTACAGAGAGGCACAGTATTAAGAAAAAGGGGAGAGAGAGGCGCAGTATTAATAAAAAGGGGAGAGAGAAGTGCAGTATTAATAAAAAGGGGAGAGAGCCGCAGTATTAAGAAAAAGGGGGTAGAGAGAGGCGTAGTATTAAGAAAAAGGGGGTAGAGAGAGGCGCAGTATTAAGAAAAAGGGGGTAGAGAGAGGCGTAGTATTAAGAAAAAGAGGGTAGAGAGAGGCGCAGTATTAAGAAAAAGGGGGTAGAGAGAGGCGCAGTATTAAGAAAAAGGGGGTAGAGAGAGGCGCAGTATTAAGAAAAAGAGGGGTACAGAGAGGCACAGCATGAGGAAAAAGGGGGAGAGAGAGGCACAGCATGAGGAAAAAGGGGGGGGGGAGAGGCACAGTATGAGGAAAAAGGGGGGGAGAGAGAGGCACAGTATGAGGAAAAAGGGGGGGAGAGAGAGGCACACCATGAGGAAAAAGGGGGAGAGAGAGAGGCACAGTATGAGGGAAAAAAGGGGGGGGGCAGCAGAAAGGCACAGAGTAATGGAGAGGGGGAACAAGATGGCACAGTGATGGAGAGCGGGGGCAGCATGGCACAGTGATGGAGTAGGGGGGGGCAGGATGCCACAGTGATGGAGTGGGGAGGCAGGATGGAACAGTGATGGAGTGGGGGGGGTAGGAGGGCACAGTGATGAAGAACGGGGGCAGCATGGCACAGTGATGAAAGAGTTTAAGATGGGGTGGATTGGGGGCTACTGAATGTGGGGGACAATGAGGTCTCTTTATTAAATGTGCCTATGAATTATTTAATGTCAGTGATGGTTGCGGTAAATAGGTATATTTCTGAAATGTAAATACTATTAATTTATTGCTGGGGCTGTTTGTAGGGAGGGAAATAGTATTCACATTTATTAAATAAACCTATTATTTTAATATTGTGGCTGGAGGAAGGCCTAATTGTTAATCGTGGGTGCTATTGATTTAACGCTGGTGCTGGCTGTAATTTTCTAAAAGTACCTATTTTTTTTCCAAATAGGACCCCCAACATTCCAGGTTCCTGCCAAGCCGCAGCTAAGGAAACCTGCAGCCACAGTTGGTGAAAGTGAGAAGAACAGGTAGGAGAGAGCAGGAGAGTGTGAGAAATGTTGTGATTCTAGTGGGACAATCCCAATTTTTGGTGACACAGCAATGCAAGTTTTTTTTCTGTAAGAGGGTTTCCTGGGCACGCCAAGTGATTCATAGCCATGCCCCCAATTGTACGACCACACCCACATGTGTGTGTGGTCGTACAATTGTGGTTGTGTCCGTACAATTTTTTAGTGGCGCAAAAATTTTTTGCAGTGTTTTTTTTTTTTTTTAGCTGCACCAAAATATGGTTTCATTCTCAGCTTTAAGGGGGGCCCCATGAAGTTGTTGTACCGGGGCCCTGAATTCCTCTTGGCAGCCTTGCTTGTGCTGCCTTGTAAATAGAAGGTAAAGATGGAAGAGACAGACTTCTAGAAATGTTATGTATAAACTTGTTCTTCCTGGAGACCCAAGACATTTACAGAATCAGTCGCTACCAAAGAGCTAGGGATGATTATAAATAAATTCAGTAATTTGGTTAAGGTGTAACTTTAATGGCATAACTATGCCCTAGCTTTGAGACTGGAACATGGGCGATTTAATGAAGTCTAAAGGTAAATATTTAAACATTGGCTTATAATTAATGTTGCATTATTATCTATGAAAATATATTCCTATGGTGGGGCCTCCCACTAGTTTCAGCCCCAGGCTGCATGTAGCCATTTATTCCATTTTGGTGAAACTAAATATAAGTACGCCACTAGCAGGTTATTTGTGTTTACCATTATGTATTATATAATTCTTATAATAAGGGCTAAACAGCAAAAAATAAAATGCTTTTAAAAAAGTGAAAACGATGTTTGGTGATAGGATGAAAGACTTGGGGGTATATTTACTAAACTGCGGGTTTGAAAAATTTGAGTTGTTGTCTATAGCAACCAATCAGATTCTTTCTGTCATTTTGTAGAATGTATTAAACAAATGATAATTAAAATCTGATTGGTTGCTATAGGCAACATCTTCACTTTTTCAAACCCGCAGTTTAGTAAATATACTCTTTAAACTTTTAATTCCACTACAAAAATCATAGAAAAAATAAAAATGAATTGTAACAAAATAGATTACAATATTTCAAAATAAATATTTAAAAAATATTAACCATTGAAAAATGCTTTATTCAAAGCATTTTTTTATTCACTTTCTTATGTTAAAGATATCCTGAGATGACAATTGCAGAAAAAGCATTCTGGCAGCATATGTACCACCTCGAAGCTTGTTAAATGGGCTTCCCCGTGTTTTGCATGGGGAAGCTACTGCCACCGAAACCTGTTGAATCGTGGCGCCATCGGGGGTTACTACCAGTGACTTTACAATTTTCATTTTTCATCAGTTTTTGCTTACTGGGTATCATTGTAAAATATTTAAATCAATGTAAATACATTTTGTTACTTTTAAAAATGGTAGCAAGTGTATACATAGGGGCATGGCTCGGCTTAGTATGGAGTAGGACGTGTATTCCTAAGCTCTCCCGCAGTATCCTATAACTTATCCTGTTATTCCCTGCCTGTGCATATCAAAAAATCTTTTAAATGTTCCCAAAGGAGGGTGGACGACCTCTTATAACTTATCTGATAGTTTGACTGCAGTCTCTTACTGGACACTTTCTGCAGCATCATCCTTCCTCCTTGGCCTATATCTTCTGAGGCCACTTATGTGAAACTCTTCCTGGGGACGTTCGGCTGCACAGGGACTCCCCTTCTCTCCAGTAGATCTTACAAGCAGTAACGATATCCGAGAAGAGGGTCATGAATAAGATTGGAGAGGTGCAACACGACCTCTCTTTGATCCGTCATGGTTTCCAGAAGATGAGGAAACAAGCTGGGGAAGCTGAGCCCAGATTATCCACCATGGAGGACATTACAGCTCCACTCAGAGGAAACATTGCAGGGCTAGCCTCCCAGATTGGGCAGTGCAAGGTTAAAATGACTGATCTGGAGGGGAGACTCCGACGGAACTTGCGGTTTTTGTCGGGATACCAGAGAGAACGGAAGTCCCAAATCCAGAACTGTTTCTTGAGGATTGGCTTCTCAAGGAGTTTAGCAGGGAGGCGTTCTCCCCACAATTCACTATATAAAGAGCCCACAGGTTGACACATCAGCCGCCACAGCCGGGTTCCCCTACCTGCACCTTCATTGCTAAATTATTACACTTTCTCAGGATGACCCGGCAGCAGGGTCCCATACATTTTGAGAACTGAGAAGATACCGGGTTTTCTAGCCCAATTCTACCCACTTTACTCTAACAGGCCACCAAGGAGTGCCTTTCTATGCCAGGGAAGCCTACCCAGTACCTTCTAGGGTTCTTATTAGTCACTCAGGCAAATGCAGCTAAAAAAGTACAACAGTACATTTATTGTAACAAAAACAATCGCTAGAATATTATGTACATACAGTAAATAAATGCCAGGAAGGTTTACCACCTAATCTGTCCCTTACACCACTAGCTTAAGGAGTTACAGTCATCTGGCTGTCCTGATATGCAGACCCATGGATCTCTAAGGTGCATATGTAGTCTCTGGTAGAGAACAACAACTCAACACCAGCACCTTCCAGGATCAAAGCCAGAGAATGACCATCTTTTCCCTCCTCCTGGAGTGGCTCCTTATGTCTAGGGGCAAATTTCCATAGTGTTTTCCCCTCCCTGGGCAAATCCCTGGGTCTCTCCTTATTAAACATTGGTGAGTGCTGGACTAGGGGGTTGGAGGGGGAGTGGAGATTAGATGTTATTCCACAGTAGCTCTCCTGTGGGATTCCCAGACAGAATGTCTCAGGCAATGGATACTAATTGGCATTCCCCACCTCCAAATATCAGATAACAGCTAACCCCTTCTGAAATTATCCCCTTCCACTACTTTTGCTGTCATGGGTTTCCCAGCTGTTCCATGCTTCCTGTAGAGAAGGGGGGGTGAATGCAGCTCCAACCGCCCAACCTGTATCATGGACACCACCTGATCCTTACACATAACCACCCTGGCTTCACTTTAAGGACAATGAATAACAGCTTCACTGCAATATCAACAATATACAATAAACAATATTTACAATGAGCTACAACGTCCCCTTATCCACATGTATTTAGACACTGCAGTTGTACTCTGTTGAGCTGGGGAACAAAAGCAAGGGCTATAAAAAGTAGATGCTATAATCCACATTTTGTCAGAAACGAGGGACAGGCTGGTTAAGGTGTTATCAAACTCATTTCGTCACAAGAATCATGTTACTTCTGTGTTCCCTGACTATGCTATGGAGATCCAGAAGGCAAGGTCGCAATTCCCACAGATAAAGAAAAAGTTGTGGGAGCTCCAGTTGCCATACACTATGTTATTCCCATAGAGGTTGCGGATGTCTGTGGATGGCAGGTCTCATTTCTTTACCACACCACAGGAGGTGGCACGCTGACTTGAGAGGCGTCCGCTTCCTCGTCTCCAAGATCCGTGAATCATACTTTACTGTTGAGATTGCAGTGTTTGAGATGTCATGAAAAAGGAGAGCCTATGCTAGCGGAGCTAAGTTTTTTCTTCTATTCCCTCCATTTTCACACCTTTCCTTCTCCTCTATTTCTCACCCCTTTTCTTTCCTCCCTTTCTTCCTTGTTCCCTTCACCCTTCCTTCATTTTTTTTTAATCTGACATCGGTTAGAGGGGTTATAAAAAAAATTCTTGCTAGAATTTAGGGGGTAACTGGTGGGATGTTTTGTTTTTTTCCTGGGATCCAGGTATGCATTAGTTAGAATGGGCATACAGGGTGGCTTGGGTGAAGTTAGTGGGTTTAGTTGTAGCTCAATCTATCTTATGCTGTATTGCGCCTAACCATGTTTAACTATCTTCTTCTGTGCCATTTAGAACTGTGTGCTCCTGTTCTAAACTCTGCGCAAGGCTGGTGGGGGCTGGGATGCCGCAGACTTGGTGCTCAGATGAAGATCACCTGTCATACCTCTCAGCTCAGTGCTACACTCCTATTTCCAACATAACCATGAGTAGGCCTGCCCTGGGGGGACTCCATCTGCTCGCCTGGAATGTTAGGGGTTCGAATGATAAAATTAAACGCTCGCTGGTGCTGAGCCAGGTTAGGAAGTCTAGCCCTCATATAGTTTGTTTCTTGGAAACCCATCTTACAGGTAGCAAGGTTCTCTCCCTCAAGAAGTCTTGGGTGAACTGGGCCTACCATGCCACTCACTCCACAAATTCTATGGGCGTGTCTGTGTTGATTTGCAAACAGCTCAACCTTGTTCAGGATCAGGTACAAATTGATTCAGGGGCACTATGTTTTCCTTAGGGCCTCAATTAACTGTACACCCTTAACCATTCTGGCAGTATATGTTCCACCTCCCTATAGTGGTGACCTCATGTGCAAAAGGGCATCTTTTGTGGCCACAGCCTCGGACACACCAGTGCTCTGTCTGGGTGATTTCAATAATGTAGTCAACATTACTATGGATAGGTGGCGTGAGAACCCTGTAGCAGCCCCCAGAAGATTGACAACTTTCGCTAAAATTATTGAGGATAATGGGCTGGTGGATGTCTGGAAATTTAGGAACCCAATTGTCAGACACTTCACTTGTCATTCCCATACTCACCGCTCACTGTCATGCATTAAGATGGTCCTTACTTCTCACAGCCTAGTCCCCCTAATCTCCCTAGAGGTATCTCCAAGCACTCTCCACTTTTAACAGATCTGGACCTCAGGGCTGACCGGGGCTTGCAGTTCTGGAAGCTGAATTTCCGCTGGATGTTCAGACTAGGAGATGGACCAGGTCTGTCCTGCCTCTGAGAGAGGTATTTCAATGATAATGTTCTGGAAGTTAATCCGGCAGTGTGATGGGATACTTTCAAAGCCTTCTCAAGGGGTACTTTTATAGACCAGGCTGCGGGGATCAAAAACTTAGCAGACAGAAGGAGGGGAAGTTGAAGCAGAATTGACGGGATCTGGAGGCTTTGTACATTGGTTCCTGTACTGTTAATGACAGATTGAACTGGTTACATGCTCAGTCCAACTGGTCCAATTATTTGTTTGACAAAAACAGATGTCTCTTCTTCAGACATAATCAGTATTTCCAGGCTGATATGGGGGGGGTAGCTATCTGGCATGCTTGGTGAGAGATGAACTGTCCTCTAGAGCAATTATCAATAAACATTATGTCAAACAATTTACGGGGGCCAACATTTCGTGGGTTTTCTTTGATGACTATAATGACTTGTATATTTCACAAGTTCAATATACATCCGCCCAGCTTACTTAGTGGTATTAGGCTCCCCCAATTCTCGTCAGAGTCAACAGACCTATTGAATTCCCCCATTACAGAGGAGAAGATTGCGGCAGCCATCTCCTCTTTCCCCAATCGTAAGGGAATTGATGGTATCCCAAATGAGATTTATAAACAATATAGGCAGTTTCTTGTCCCCAGACTGCTAAAGAATTATTCCCAATTGTTAGAGTATGAGTCACCCCCTACCTCCATGTCAGAGGCCCTAGTTATCCATATACTCAAACCTGGTAAGGATGCACTATACCTGGACTCCTATCGCTCTATTCCCCTGATCATTACTGATGCAAAAATACTGGCAAAAGTTCTATCCATTTGGCTTAATGGGTTTATTCATGACATTGTCCATCCAAAGTAGATAGGGTTTATGCCTGGCAAGTCTACACTTACTAATGTCAGACAGTTATTCACACAGATCCAGAGGACCCGGTTGGCGGGGGAGAGGGTAGTGGTAGTGTCCCTAAATACGTCCAAGGTCTTTGACTCCGTCTAATAGGACTATCTGTGGCACATGCTGGCAGAATTTGGCATTGGCCCTGGGTTTGTCAGTCTTGTGAAATTACTGTATTCAGCTATCTCCTATCAATAGTTGGTGTGGACAGATAAGTTTAAATATTTGGTAATTTGGGTGATGACTCAGGCCTCACACTATGTCTCATTAAATATTGATTGTAACTGAATATTTAAAATGCAAGTGCCACTGATGGCAAAATCTTCCTCTTATAGTTACGGGCAGAATGGTCATTTAGCCAAAATATCTCTACCCACTTCAGCATTCCCCAGTGTATCTATCAATGCCAGTCTTTAGTTTTATTAATCAATGCTTGATCTCTCTGGTTTGGGGTGGCAGGAGAGCTAGGGTGTGTTTTAATACATTTTGCAGGTCCAAAAATACAGGATGGTTAGCGCTGTCTAATCTTCGAATCTACTACCTAGTTTCCCAGTTTACTCACTCGGTTTCCTGGCTGCACAATTCCCAGGATGCCTCCTGTGACTGGATCACTGATAAATAAACTTATGGTATACATTTATTTAAAGGGAATATGTTTGATATTGTATTGCACTTTTTTAGTAGGAAATGTATTGACCAAGAAAGGGATTTGCTTTTGTTTGTAACCTTGCTAGAAGACATGCATTCATGTCTGAGGTACATGTTTGTTTTCTGATAAGCATTTGTAAGTTTGTTGTGTAATCTAGAAGATGTCCTCATTAAGACTAAATAAGTCTATTCATTGTGAGTGACCAACACAGGAATGCACAACAGGAGGCCGTTCCCTTAATGCAGGTCCTGTTAGACAGACAGGAGCTCTAAACAATGAAGACAGCACATCTGAAGAAATCTGAAGAAATCAGGGTGATGTGAAAGATAAATTGTGCTAGATGCAAAACTAGATTACATCCTGAGATCTGATGGAAATCTGAGGAAATCAAGCTGATATGAAAGTTCAATTGTTAGATGCAAAATTAGATTACTTCCTGAGATCTGAGGGAATATAATAGACGGGTTGGAGACAACTAGGTCCAAGGGGCTGGTATATCCACTGGCAGGAGTTATGACACAACTGTACAAAAGGGTGAGCTGTTTGAGCATGTAATGTATCATTCTGATGTTCTATCTGACCTGACCACTGATACCTCTAATCAGTGGAACTGTCCTTGTCAGGGCAACTGAGAGAAATAAAACATCACTCTTTGCTTCAAGACCCTGCTTGACAACTTCTTCAATATTGCTGTAATCCTGTGACCCCCAGATTAGACCCTAAATCTAATCCATTCTCCGGCTGCCTCTGAGGTTTGGAGCTAAGCTTTTCCAGTACCACCGCTCTGCCTGCTACCCATGCAGCTCTGGTCAGTGTGATAGGCTAGGGGGCATCCATCCACAGCAACCCTGATCCATAGTAAGAGGTCCGGAGTTACCAGCCCAAGTGTACCAGCACAGGAGTACACTAGCAGTGACAGTTACCCAGAAGGAACGGGGTTTTGAGCACCATAAAGGAGCTCAGTGGTGGCAGCATTATAAGCCCCTCCTACTGCAGCAAGAGGGTGTATTTGAGATAACGTAAGGGAACAGTGGCAAAGTAAGCCCAGCTGGTTCTCAGCAACAACAGACAGGGTGGCATAGGCGGTCCATACTGTCACACCTCCTTTAGACATTTTTTGGGCAAGCAGACAGACCCCGTTCCTTGGTAAATTGCGGGATTTGCTGGCTGAGTAAAGGCCTCGTGAATTGGCCCCTATAATATGGCAGGCATCCGTGGTCTGGTCAGTGAAGCATGCCCTCTAAGGGGTAGGACCCAGATACGCCTCTGTGGTTCAACTCTGGTTTAAGGGAGCCGGTTACACTTACAGATACTGAGGTATGGAGAAGGGCAGGTGGTACATACCATTGGTCAGGTATATGTGGATAATCACTTGCAGTCATTTGAACAATTACGATCTACCTTCCAGTTGCCCAATTCACAATTCTTCCATGGTCTCAATTTGCCAGGAGCATGCCTCAGATTCTTGACACTCCTGTTAAAAATGTACTGAGAACTGTGGGATTGTGCAAGACTATATCTGTGCTATAGGCCTTATTGCTGCCTTAGGTGTCTCCAAGTTGGCTGGACCTACTCAAGGTTCACTGAGAGGCTGACCTGGGTGTACTATCAGATGAGGAATGGGGTACTAGAGATGTCACCTTAGGTCTGCAGTTCCAACAGGTCCATTTCTACGACTATCCTAAATACGGTGCTGCCCTGATTACCTTTTGACACCTGGTATGGACGTGTTCAGTGGCCTATGCCTTTTGGAGTGGGATATAGGGTCGCATCTCCTCCACATTCCCTGTCGCCTCTGTCTTGTGCCCGAAGATTTGCCTCTTTGGCATTCCGCTGGAGGAGGATTATAATAAACCACTCTTTAATTACATATTTACTGAGAACTGTGGGATTGTGCAAGACTATATCTGTGCTATAGGCCTTATTGCTGCCTTAGGTGTCTCCAAGTGGGCTGGACCTACTCAAGGTTCACTGGGAGGCTGACCTGGGTGTACTCTCAGATGAGGAATGTAGTATGATGATAGGGGTACTAGAGATGTCACCTTAGGTCTGCAGTTCCAACAGGTCCATTTCAATTACTATCCTAAATACGGCGCTGCCCTAATTACCTTTTGACACCTGGTATGGACGTGTCCAGTGGCCTATGCCTTTTGGAGTGGGATATTGGGTCGCATCTCCTCTACATTCCCTGTCGCCTCTGTCTTGTGGCCGAAAATTTGCCCTTTTTGGCATTCCGCTGGAGGAAGATTATAATAAACCACTCTTTAATTACATATTTACTCTGGCTTCTTTGGCTAAGATGACTCTTGCCATGGAATGGATGGCGTCTGAACCGCCCAGTGTTCCTAACTGGACTAATCTAGTAAATGAAGTATGGTGGCATGAATGGTTAATGCATCAAAGTAGAAAGGCCATATACAAATATCACAAGGTATGGCATCATTGGTTCGAGTCTCAATTTTGTTATTTACCGGCATCAGGATTGCGATGCTGGGTTTGGAAGTCACCAAGGGGGTAGCTAGTTCTCAGCCCTGCGTAGTAATAAAGAGGGATATTAAAGTTTGAACATTCAGAATATTTTGTTCACCAATACACTTTTACTAACATTTTGAATTGTTGCTAGAGTGGCTCAGAGGTGTGACACAGGTCATATATCTTTATAAGTTCTCTGAGCTATTTAGTTGACACAGTGTAGAAGTGTGATGTGATATCTCCTTTGGGTAGTTAGCTGGGTTAGGTAGACATGATATTTTATGTATTGTGTTTGTGTTATACTGAAAACTGAATAAAAATACTTTTTTTAAAAAAAAATGGTAGTACATAGGCTAATAAAAATTTAAATCTGCTGTATCATACACTACTGCTAACTGTGAATGAAGACACAATGTACCCAGAGGTCATTGCATTGTTTGGTGTGGCTACAGACCCAAAACATCCTGGTACATATTATATATATTTTTGACACGCCTCAAAATACAGTTCTTAAAGGGAAACTGTCACCACAGCGGGAAAAGTTTGTTATTCATTTATGGTTTTAAGAATAGGCTGTAAAAACATATCCCCCCCCACCGCCAATTCTAACAAGGTAAGGTTAGCATTCTAAGCCAGACTGCACCCTGGAGAACAGCCAGGGGTCAAGATACGGCAAACCTGTTCACTTGCATCTTTGGTTATTGTTTACCTGTCATCCATACATTATAAAATTGGATGGACAGACTTACCATGTATAACAGCATTTTACTGAAGTTTAAAAAAGCTTCTTGCTATTCAGTAAAGTTGACGTCGCAGCTACGCATAATTTACTGTAGTTATTTCCTGTATATAACCACAAGAACATTTCATACAGAAAGGAAATTCACTGTGACAACCAGGATTCTACTTTAATTAAGGACACTTTCAATATATACACTTTGCAGTGACAAATACACAAACCAAATATGTATTACCTGCTACCGTTGGCAGACAAGGGGTTAAGCTAACCAAAAGATGGCAGTGTCACCTCAGCCAAGGACTGAAAGGAGGAAAGAGTAAGAGAGAAGAGGCGGAAAGACTGAATGTTGCGGCTTTCTTAATTTCCTGTTTCAAACAAAAATGCACACTGCAAAGTGACAAGTGGTGTGAAATTTAAAATAATGACTTTTCTAAAACCATTGGGACACAAATAATCTTCTGACACAGGCTGGACGATCATTGTTTCACTGCATTGAACTGCACTGCACAGGTAAAAACATAGAAGTTAGTGTAATTTATAGAGCATTTGGTAGAACACATGGATTGTAAAGACGGGGGTGGCTAATTTTTTTTAATGAGTTGAGTGTAATACATTAGTACTTCTGTATTTTCATGTTCTGTGGTGAAAAAAGAGGTAGCTAATTAATTGATTGCTACAAAACATAAGACATGACACCATCCTTTCTACTTGTGAAAAATAAAATATTTATTAGTCTGCTGTGAAAAAGCCTAACATGCACTGAGTAAGGTACTATGTACAAAGTATACAATATACTCACTCTCAACACCTTGTTTTAATGAATATAGATTTGCACAGCTGCCATTTTCAGTTATAATAATTATGTGTTGTCTTCATTCAGTAGCCAACATTATGTGTAACGATTGTGGGTCTAGCAACCAATCAGCATCAGCATGTAACATGCTGCCAACATTTTGTGGCACTGTTCATATAAAGTTGCAAAATTTTAGACCCAGGACCTATAAACATGGTGGATTGTCAGAGCTAAAATATAATATAAAGGCTTATTTATACCAGATTTAATACAATGATCAAAACAATAATGATGAAAGTCAACTGAACAGTTACCATGTCTGCAGTCAAAATTAGAGCTACTTGAAGTTGTTTTGAAGTGTTTGTCAAACCGGTTTGTCACATTGGCCCTAAAGCTTGAAAATTTGTGAAAAATGTTTTGAACTTTACATAGATTGTAAACTTTTAGCTAAATTCAACCATGTTCTGGCTCGTTTGAACAGGTTCAAGCTTAAATGGATACATTGTATAGTATTTTTAATGGTTTTACATTCAAACAACGAACTTCAACACAGTAAAGTTCATTGTTTGAATGGAAAAAGTTAAATACTGGCAAAGGTAACCATTTAAACGAAAAAAGGCAACATTTTATAGTTTATTTTAACGTCTTTTGTTTAACCCGTGAACTTTAAACCATGAACTTTGAACAGCAAAAGTTAAACTCAAATTGCATTAACTCAAAAGTCACGATTGTATCCCAAACAAACTTAGGGCCCCCGAACCAAACAAACTTGATCAAGTTCAAATCATTCAAAAAATAATCCATAATTGATTAAAGATTGCTTGAATAAGGATTGTACAGATACACTGCAGAATAGAAAGATGTAGCAAAAAAGTGAGAAACTTTTTAGATATGCATGAAAACTGAGCCGTAACTAGGCAGGTGCGGGCGGTGCCGTTGCCCAGAGTGCAAGCCCAAGGGGGCTAGGTGGCTGCCCGCTACCTGCCTTTTTACTGACAGCTAACAGACCTCAGACTGCCGGCCGCAAGGCGCATCCAAAATGACGTCCAGCACCCGGCTCCTCCACCCTTCTGAACGCTGCCCTCTGCCCCTCAGCGTCTGATGTCATGACGTTGCTAGGCAGCAGAGGAGCAGAGAAGAGCCAGACAGCGACGGCTGGACAGGAAGAAGAAAAAGGTAGGACTTCAAGCAAAAGCTTCAAAGGGGGCTGGAAGGGGATGTGTGCTGCTATTATGAAGGGGAGGGGGGATGTATGCTGCTATTATGTAGGGAGGGGGAATTTTTGCTGCCATTAAGGAGGGGGAGAATGTGTGTCGCTATTATGGAGGGGGGGAATGTGTGTTGCTATTATGGAGGGGGAGAATGTGTGTTGCTATTATGGAGGGGGAGAATGTGTGTTGCTATTATGGAGGGGGAGAATGTGTGTTGCTTTTATGGAGGGGGGGAATGTGTGTTGTTTTTATGGAGGAGGGAATGTGTGTTGCTTTTATGGAGGGGGGGAATGTGTGTTGCTTTTATGGAGGGGGGAATGTGTGTTGCTATTATGGAGGGGGGGAATGTGTGCTGCTATAATGGAAGGGGGATGTGTGTTGCATGCTGCTATTATGGAGGGGGGATGTGTGCTGCATGCTGCTATTATGGAGGGGGGATGTGTGCTGCATGCCGCTATTATGGAGGGGGAATGTGTGCTGCATGCCGCTATTATGGAGGGGGGATGTGTGCTGCATGCTGCTATTATGGAGGGGGGATGTGTGCTGCATGCTGCTATGCTTTATGAAGAAAGGGGAGGTATGCTGCCATAATGTGTGAGGGAAGGGGGGATGTATTAATATAATGTGTGATATGAGGGTAGGGAGGTTGGGTGTGTTAGTACATGGGTGGGAGGTAGGCTATTAATTTAATGGTGATGTTAAGGTGGGGGATAATTATTTAATGGGTACTATTTTATTTGTAGGGTGCTGGTGCTTCAATTTAATTTTTTGATGGGGCTTTTTAATTTAATCATGGGGTCTATTAATTTAAGGTAAGGTGACGGCATCTTTAATTTAATGCTGGGGTGGTTTGGGGCTATTAATTAACTGTGGGACTGAGTGTGGTGAGGAGGGCTATTTATTAAACATGAATATGAATTATTTAATTCCGGGGATAGTTGTGGGAAATGGTTATATTTATTAAACGTAAATGCTATTTAATTTATTGCTGGGGCTGTTTGACGGGAGGGAAATAGGTTTATTTATTAAATAGGAATACTATTATTCTAATGTTGGCGCTGATTATTAGTTTTCTAAATTTCATGCACCAATTTTTTTTTCAAAATAGGGCCCCCAACATTCCAGGATCCAGATACTTCCTATGCACTGAAGCTATGCTGTCTCTGGACATCTTATGGCAAGTCATTTTTCATAAACTACAGTTACACACACTCAGCACGCACACACAGGTACATACACTGGACATACATGCACTGGTACATACACTGGACACACACATACAGGGACAGACATTCTGGGAAATTCAATTTGTTTCAGTGAGTTTTATTTCAATAACCAATTCATTTTTTATACAGCTAGCATGTGATAGCTGCATTTAAAGCACTTTGATTCTATGGAGGCTCAATGCATAAATATACTTACAAAGCCAGAACGGACCTTCACACTGTAGTCTAAAATGGAGGCAATATATTTACAAAGTGCAAGTGTGCAGTAAAAAAACCTCCCAACATTCACGTTTTGTGAATCTGGACATAGTCACACCCCTCTGAAATGGAAACACCACTGCATTGCTGCTGCCACCTGTTCACCACCACTCTGCCAGGTGGTGAATGGGACATAGCTGACAACATTACCAGCAAGTCTGGCTTCCTGAATGGCTGGACAGTGTTGCCTAAAACAGGACAGTAATCCACAGGGCCGCCAAAAAGAATTTGGGGCCCGGTACAGCAACTTCCTGGGTCCCCCTCCACATATTGTAGGAGAAGGGATGTGCTGTTGAGGGGGGTGTGGCCACACAGTGATGTCTTTACACATGACATTATGGGGGGGAATTCAATTAGCCACCAAGTGTCTCTGGAACGTCCGTGAGATTTTGTCAGAAATTTCTACCATAATTGCTGGCAATGTGTGTGGCACAATGTCCGCGCTCCGCATCACCAGCAATTGAAGTTCCTCCATTATGTATTAAAATGGTGCTCTGCTCGCCTACCCGTTATTGCAGCTTTCACAGCCTGGTATTAGATTCTTGTATAGATGCTGGAATCTTGGGTCCTGTTTGGAAAATATATAGGTACATAAAATATGGAAAATAATTAGTGAACACAGTACACAATACAGATCACGCAGTATATAATTATATAACAACCAAAATATGTGTGATAAAAATAATCACAGATATCTATCTGTTTGGAAATGGAATTAGTGGCGCTATATAAATAAATGGTGATGATGATGATCAGATAATGAAACCAAATTGTAAATATATAAGAGAAATGGCTGCCTCTAGGGGCTCTGCAACCCCTACAAAGATAAACACCCAATAAAAATTAAGAGGCGCTCAAAAACCCTTAAACATAAAGTCAATAATGATGAGAGAAAATGACATAAAATGTTAAATTCCAAATTAATTTATTCATAAAGTAACAATATGGAGGAGATTCAATTGCAGGCGATGTGACACGGGGATATTGTACCGTGCATAATGCTGACAATAACAGTTGGAATCTCCGCCGCAAGGTGTCTTGTGGACGTTCCTGAGACACCTGGCATCTATTTGAATTTCCTACTATGTCTCACAATACAAAAAATTATAATATCTATATGTTTTATTATAATGTATTATATAACAGTTAAGAGTCGCTCAAAAACCCACACATATTATATATATATATATATATATATATATATATAATAAAACAAATAGGGAGGGGCGCCACATAGTATAAAACTGTATATATTGGAAGGTGTGCCATAAATAAGAAGCTCAGTCATCCATATGAGTGAGAGAAAGAGATAGTTTCTATAACACTCAAACAGCAAGGGTGAATGTAAGTAGATGGATTAGACGCTGGAACTCCTGCACCTCACCAATATAAGATGTGCGTACCAGATAAAAATTCTTTAAAGCTTATCTGTATAATAGATGATGATTTTTCACATAGAATCCACTCCGTTATCACCCCTCAGATGTACACTAGGCAGGAGTCATGAATAGTGCTTCTGGAGTCCAGAGTGGATACTCAGTAGTAGCCAGATTATGTAGACGGAAAAAGAATCATATAGTGTGATACTATATAGCACCAATTGTAGTCACAAGTAATACTTTACCTCCTGAGGAAGTCTTTTACAAGACGAAACGCGTAGAGGACATTGCGGTAAAGAGGGAACTTGTGACTACACATCTCATCAGCGGTGATGTATACCGGAGCAGTTGGAAATAGCTGATGTGTTTATATGAAGCTCCTTTGTGATGGTCTCATCCCCTTCCTTTTAAAAGATACCCAGATAAGCATGCATTGTTTTTATTCATGTAAGTGCAAATCTGCATTTTGTATGTAATAAAATTGGTGCTATATAGTATCACACTATATGATTCTTTTTCCGTCTACATAATCTGGCTACTACTGAGTATCCACTCTGGACTCCAGAAGCACTATTCATGACTCCTGCCTAGTGTACATCTGAGGGGTGATAACGGAGTGGATTCTATGTGAAAAATCATCATCTATTATACAGATAAGCTTTAAAGAATTTTTATCTGGTACGCGCATCTTATATTGGTGAGGTGCAGGAGTTCCAGCGTCTAATCCATCTACTTACATTCACCCTTGCTGTTTGAGTGTTATAGAAACTATCTCTTTCTCTCACTCATATGGATGACTGAGCTTCTTATTTATGGCACACCTTCTGTATACCTTCCAATATATACAGTTTTATACTATGTGGCGCCCCTCCCTATTTGTTTTATTATAGATTATTCCAGGTCACCATCTGGCTTTTGTGGGAACTGTGGCTGCCTCCTGTACATAGGAAATCCTATGTCCAACTTGGACTGTTATTGAACCTTCTTGGTCAAATTGGAGTTACGCGCTGTATTATCTATTTTTGATTTTATATATATATATATATATATATATGTGTTTGAGCACCTCTTCTTTTTTAGCATGCATCATATAAGACATGCATTATATTGAAACATAACATTTAACACGCCATCTCCCAGCCACATTACGCCACCACCACAGTCACATTAAACCTCCCCCAGACGCATCATAATCCACGCAGACAAATCAGGACACCCCAGGAAACACCATAAGCCCCCCTCCCAGTAGACACGTCCTAACCCCATACTTGCCAACTCTCCCGGAATGTCTGGGAGACTCCCGGCCTCCCAAGAGAGTATGGCAGCCTCCTGCATCTGTCTGCTTCCTAGTGAAGTGGGCAAAATTAGATAAAATATGCCGCCCCCTCGCTGTAAAATTACGCGTTTGCACCATTACAGGGGCGGGGCCAAAACTACGCAATTAGCTGAGCCCCGCCCTACGCACGCCCACCTTCCCCCGGCAGTTCCCGGATGCAGACTGCAAGAAGTCGGCAAGTATGCCTAACACCTCCACAACCCCAACCCAGTACACCTAGCTAAGTTGAGCTGGAACTCCTCCTCCTCCTCCTTGTTCTCCTTGATGCTGATGATGTCACACGCTGTCCAGGGACTGGGAGCTGCTAACAGTTCCCTCCCTCTTAACATTTTCCACACCTCCAATTTGTTTTCCAACCGAGAAAAAAAAATTACAGGACTGCGGCTCCCTGGGCCCCCAAGGCAACCCAGGCCCCAGTAGTATGTAACTGCCCCTCCCTCCCTCCCCTCGGCACCCCTGGTAATCCAGAGCAACCAGTCAGACATGTGCCTATTGTCTGCCTTGTACATGATAGAAGATAAATGCTGTAGTTTACTGCACATGTAGTTAGGAAAAAATCCAGCTACTGGGTGCAACAATTTTACCAGGAAAAACCTTTATGTTGTAGGGGGAATATGTAAAACGCAGAGCAAATTAAATGTATTCATTTGCACCCTTTGCAGTACATCAGAGTTTCCCAAACACAGTCCTCAGGGCTCCCTAACAGTGCAGGTTTTCCTTATCTCCTTGCTGGAGCACAGGTGTATTCATTACTAACTGACACATTGTAACAGATCCACAGGTGGTCCTAATTAGGTCACATGTGATCCGGAAAATCTGCACTGTTAGGGAGCCCTGAGGACTGGGTTTGGGAAACCCTGCAGTACATCATAGTCTGCACCTGGGCAAAATTTGCTCCTAACTAAATCAGCCCCTTTCTTAGAAAACAACCCCACTGAATTCACACACTTGCTGCAATGAAGATTATCAGTTATTGCAGAGCTAAGAAAGCACCAGATGATCTTAGCTCATGCTGTATGTTGTGGCTAGATAACAGTCTCAAAGAAACTTGCTGTCACTGTCATTAATAATTGTCACACGGTCACATATGGTCACTGCTCATATCTCTCAACACTATGGCTACTGGTATGTATCTAAATACATTCTTTTAATTAATGACAATCAACTTAACCATATATATGTACCTTTTTTCCATATATCCATCTTTGGAAACTGTGCTGCAAATTGAAGATCTGTTACAAAGTTTGTCTGCCCGACTTTCAGTAAATGTGGCAAGAACTGAATCATTAGGGGATTTACATGTTTTATCTTTATGCTAAATTTTTTAGTCATTTGTTTTTATCAAAATATATATATATATATATATATATATATATATATATATATATATATATATATATATATATATATATATATATATATGTGTGTGTGTGGACCGAGCACAAGAGCAATATCAACTAAGATCATTATAGTCCGTCATTTATGCTATATTTAATGAGGACAAGAAAATGAGTTGCATGTTTATAATGATGTAAGCTGTGGTTAGACTGAAGAAAATAGGTTGCGGTTCCGACAAACAAATATACCTATTTTTGTTGTTGACATATTCCACTAAAACGAACTAGTAGATGGATATGACACCCAACATAGACAATATTATGCATATTAAAAGTATACTAGATATCGTTTATCTCAGCATCTTTTGATTTGTGAAATATTTTGTGGTTAATTGGTTCAGTAAAAAGAAATGCTGGAAGTTTATTAACAGTTATAAATGTTAGTGATGTATAGTGTACAATTGAAAGCCAAATGGGACCCTGACTATCGAGGCATTGGGAAAGTCAGCACAGTTGGGTAACCCATGAAAAGTGCAAACAAACCCCCACAAAACTATAGGACAGTAAACATGTTCCAAAAACACACTGCAGCCAATAACAACCACTTAGATCAGTGGTACTCAAACCCAGTCCTCAAGACCTACCAACAGGTAATGTTTTCAAGATTTATGTCTATAGAAACAGATGGGATATTTATTGACCCAGAAAAATAAATTAGCTCACCTGTGCACAATTAAAGATATCCTGAAAACATGAAATGTTAGTAGCTCTTAAGGACTGAGTTTGAGCACCTCTGACTGACTTGACAGAGGAATGCTTTCAGTTTCCAACCTAATCTAGAATAATGACATAATTGAATTGGGTGTTATGCATTACAGTACATTTATTTATTTTATATCTTTTTTTTATTTTTGATACCTGGATTTTATTTTATACAGTGCATTTTTAACGTGGTTACCTGTGCAAAAGTTTTTTTTTATATATAAATGTTCCTTAGTATGCTTTATGTTTCATGTGCTAACACAGGGTTTCCCAAATCCAGTCCTTAGGGAGTCCTAACAGTGCAGGTTTTCAAGGTCACCAGTGAGATAATTACTACCTCCTGTGGATCTGTTCCAATGTGTCAGTCAGTAATGAATTCACCTGTGCTCCAGCAAGAATATATGGAAAACCTGCACTGTTAGGACTGCCTGAGGACTGGATTTGGGACCCCCTATACTAACATGTTACCTGTATTTATTTTGACACAATTTTCTTGTGCTTTTCTTGTATTAAAAAATACTTTTTAATAAGTTCAGTAAAAAAAAGTGCATGTCAGTTGCAAATGCATTTACAAAAAGGAGCTTTTATTTCAATGCACTCCCTGCAAATATCCAGCGTGAACATAGATTAAAACAAAAAGTTTATAACTAGGAAGCACAAACTCTTTATGCAATGTGAATATTGTGAGAAGGAGTAATTCACTGAAGTAAAATTATATTTACAAAAATGCAAACTTCTATAGCTATTTGTAAGTGCTCTAAAGACACCACCTGGCAGAAATGATTTTAAACTGAAAACTAATACTGCAAAACGTTCATTCAGTTTGTGCCCCAGGGTGCATGTGACACGTGCAATGGACTGATTCATAAACACAAGCTACAGTGTGTATTAAATAAAGAAGACAGGCTATGCAAATTGAACCTATGGCAAGAGGGGACATGTATCTGTTACACCTACATGTCAACAGCCAATTAAAACCCACACACAAACCACGTGACCAGACCCAAAACACTTTATTGTTTTAGGGATGCACACAACTGTAGAAACTAGTTGGAATTGTCTCTGTTAGAAACCTGCAGACTGACTTGTTGCTTACTTGGAAGCATGATCATGTGCTTCTTTTTCATTGATTTTGTTCAATCAAAAGTATCTCAGACCAACTGCAGGAATAAGGTAAGACATGTTTTTTGTATTCATACTACATGAAGCTGTCAGACCAGTTTTCTATGTTGTGGATTTAAGTAAGCAGACAATATATTCATTATCACATGTGGTTCTTGCTTGTTTAGAAAATGACACTGGATACTTAAAACCCACCTAAATATAGGGATCTATTTATCAAAAGGTGACAGTTGAAACCTGTTTCACTTCGCCCGATTTAGTATGATTTAGCGCCAGCAATAAATTTCACTGACAAAGACTTTTTATCTAATATTGTTCTGTTAATGGTGACAAGAATAGGAAATTATATATATATATATATATATATATATATATATATATATATATTTTTATTATTTACACTTTGGAACTGGAAGTTGAAACTGAGCGGAGCTTATGTGAAGATGGCTGGAGTTTTGCCAAAAGTGGGTGTTTTAGGGAGGTCCTGTTTGGGTGGATCTGGGGTGTGGGTTATTTTGCCCCATTCTGTATGTCTCAATGTTGGGAGCTGTACTCAGACGGCTATTATGTAACCTGAGGCCATATAAAGGTTTTAATAGTGAACACATATAGTTGAGTGATGCCACCTAATTTGTGACTGAACACGAGCTTTGCAACTAAAGACTCACGGTGCATTTAAATCTACCAATCAAATATTAGGTTTGATCATGTAGCATAAGTTAGCGAATTAAATGATTGGTCACTATTAACTATAGTGCATCTGTTTGTATCTGGTGAAATACAAAGCTTACACATTAAAGGATGAGACTACCTTTGTGGCTACATTTTAGAATGTTTTTAACACTTGTAAATATTACTGCTTGCATGGAAAACCATTAAAAACATTACAAAGTGCAGCCTTTAGGCTTGAATATGGTTGAACTTGTTCACCTTGCTTGAATTTCACTTGTTTTTGTTTAGTTTGTATTTTCCATTTTCATTGGACAAATACGTTATCTGTTAGAATATATCTAACGTTACCTGCAGGTCACAGATCTGTCTTCAGAGGGGCATAGTTAGGAGCCACACATATGTAAAGATCTACAACCACTGCATCATCTGCCTGAAGTTGTATATTAGCATTCTTTCCCATTTAATCATACATTTGTATGACACGCTTAGCTTGATATTATGACACACAAATCACACAATGACTGCTATAAGGTCACAGGGAATTTGAAAGAAAAGAGTGCTGCTAACCAAACAGCCTGGACCAATCTTCTATATAATTCTCTGCTCCCCAATAGTCACAATGGTGTGTATTTTGCCAAGAGAGTGTTGAAACCAAGCAGGAAACCAATCCAGTGGCATCATGGGGCCATTAGGAAAATACATTCTTCCCTGACCCCAAAAATGCCCCCATGTAATCCTCATTTACAAAGCACAAAACCCAATTTTGTGATGCCTTTCTTCTCGATTCATATAAGGTCACCTGACATCTGCCAATGCACAAGAGTTTTGTGGAGTAAGATGGCGTTTGCGGCAGAATAAAAGTTTGCATTGGTCATTCTGGGAAGACGGGTGGAATGAGGGCATTCCTTGCAAAGCACGGAGTATGTGTCCCCTAAAGATCTTCATCTTCAGAGCATGCTCATTGAAATGAGATAAAGTGGTAAAGATGGCATATTCTTAGGGGCATTGCTATATTCCCTGCACAAAACTACTTGATTTTGACCAACTCTGAGATGACTGCGATCCAGTTTCCTGCTTCACTGGAGGAACGCTTTTCAAGGTGCACTTTGCCCAATATACCCCCCCCAAAAAAAGAACCAAACCCTCGAACACATAAAAGTACTATATGATAAAGACAGTCCTAATGTCCCATAGCTCTCATGTTTCATTTAAGCCTTAAATGAGGCATTACAAAGTTACATTATCAGAGAATAACCAAAAGGGTTATTCTCTGAAGCAAGAGGAGATGAGAATATTATATAAAGTGGATATGATTCCTCTTTGTAGGGGTGAATGTACACATAAAGATTCCAGTGGAGTTAGAGGTCTCGTTATATCGGATTTAGGAAGGGAATTAACATAGTGTTTTACTTGAAGATAAGCGAAACGGCTAACATCAGGAAAATCAAATTTCTCCTGTAAGATAGGTAGTGAAATACATTGGTCTATATTTAAGACATCTTTCACCATCCCGATACCTTTCTCCCTCCAAACCCTGAATCGAGAAAAGCATTGCCCTGTTGTAAAGATGGGATTGTCCCAGAGAGGCGTTATACGGGAATGGTTTGAGGTGGTCTTGAAAAGACTTACAATAGTCCCATATTTGATGTGATTTCAATACGAGAGGACTATTACTCATTGAAACCCCTAATGTTGAAGCTACATTTTCTGGCATTTTAAAAAGTTGAGCGCTGGTTGTTTTATATTTTAAAGTCATACTTGCAGACTCTTGTTGTTTCCCCTCCGGGACTAGATGTGCCAAGTGGTTATTATCTACTGCCGAATTCTATGTTCGCAAGAGGGCGGTGTTCCGTGTATTGGACCAAAATGCTGCTATTCGTAACAAATTGCACTGTAGAGGCCCCCATCCCAACCACTTTACTAGGAAGTGAGTAGGATGCGGAAGAATAGCCTGCTCTCCCGGGACTCCAGGAGACCTACCTTGTATTAAATTACATCAGTTATTTTGTAAATCTGACATTTTGGCTAAATCTCTCTGTAGTAAGTTACTAACCTGCTCTGTGCTAATAACACTAGATAGATTAGTGTGTTATCCGCCAATATGATCACCTCGCTTTCTAGAACATCTATAAGGTCATTTATAATAAGATTGAAAATTGTAGGTTCCAATACTGATCCACGTGCTGCTTCTCCTTTAGTCTAAACTGAATATGTTACATTAATAACTACCCTTTTGTTTTCTATCATTAAGCAAGTTCTCTACCCACTTACATACTTTTTCCCCTAGACCTACTACTCTCATCTTGTTATATGTAACAGTATCAAAGGCAAATATCTCCGCTCCATCGCACTACAAACATCCAGTTTACAACTTACCACCTCATAAAAACTATTCATATTTGTTGCATGCCTGGTCTTTCAATTCATAAATATATTTTATACAATATTTTCACATATATCCCAGACTGAAGCTAGGCTCACAGGTCTTCATGATTGTGATTTTATACCTGTTTTAAAGATCGGCCAGCAAGCCGACTCATGCGTGTGTAGAACTACAGACAGACACTGGCCCGGTGAAGCAATAGGTTAACTCTTACCTGCCCAGGATATATAATATATATATATATATATATATATATATGTATATGTGTGTGTTTTAAGTCCAAATACACTCGGCCCTCTACTTAATTATCAGTTTAGTGTATAACAAGCATAAATATATTATAAAGTCACTCCGCATGTACAGGTGGCTGCCTAGTACCAGCAGATGGTAAGTCCAGAAAAAATATTTTTAAAAACAAAGGAATAGGCGCCTAATAGTGTAGATCACCATGAACACAATTATTCTTATATGCGTACCGGATGTAAATAGGGACATGCGCACATCAACAGATCTGTAATGCTGGACCACTCCAATGCACTTCGGAAATGTATGGAATTATCTCGTATATCAAGAAAACAGGAGAAAATCGCATATAGTGTAATAAAATAATATAATGTATTGTAACCAATGTGGATCCCACCACCACACAGCACACTCCTCATGTGATTAAGCGTACTAAAGATACCAATAAATGGGCTTATCTGTGTTCGCTGGCTCTCCTGCAATGTCCTGTGATCTTATTTCTGCTCTCCAACAAAGGCACCAACATTCCAATATCCGAATAATAACAACAACTGAGCTTAAGACACCAGCAGACGCATGTAGTAAAAGCTGCAAGAACAGGTAGGAGAGAGCAGGAGAGCCAGCGAAGAGGGAGTGCGGGAGGACTCTCCAAAATACGGTAATCTCACAGACATTCCAGTAGAGTAGACAAGTATGCCAAAATGCATCTAGAACAAACAACAAAAATATCTATGTGGATGGATGTTAAATGTACATATGTGTATCAGTGATTCTTACTGGATCAAATGTAAATATTTCCCAGGCTACCAGGAACTAGTATAGACGAGTACATTACTCCACCAGTGCATGAAACCCCTAAGGAAATATATTATTTGACTTATTGTTTTAATGGTACTAGTCCCTTAGATGATTTAGAAACATGCCCTCTTAACCTACCTTGCAACATTGGAAGAAAGGGACATAGCCATTCCCTAAATCACCACGCTTCAGAGTGAAGAAATAGCTCCCAACTTCCAGGAAGTTGTAACAAAAGTGCAGACTATCAAGGTGACGGAACAGTCTCATCAAATGGTGACAGTCCCGCAAAAATTGAGAAAGTTTGGAGGTATGCAGTCTAATATTTTAGCATTAATTGTGTCGTCCTCTAGTTATTTTGGCTTATTTAACTATTTTATGTTTTATACTCCCCTGCTTATCAATCGAATTATGCATTAAAAAACAGCTTGCCTAATAGTGTACATAAAAATGTATATCTAAGCTAAAACTTTTTTTTCCATCTCAAGCTTTTTGCACTAAGTTTATCTTTATTAAATTAGCATTTGAATCTTACATACTGATGTAAAAATTAAAACTTTGGTGAGGTGATTAGGAAATTGGTGTTATGTTGAAAGGAAATATCAGTAATATTTTATATGTATTGTTTAGGGAGACAAAAGGTGAATGTAGCAGCAGAGTATGAAATCGTTGAATTCATATAGGATTAAAAAATCACATTGGAATGGAACTGTTGCCTTGTCTCAGAGCACCTGAAATCATTGTATACCTTGTACAGGCTTCCAAAATGTACATTATTAAAATATTTGCACGCTAGAAGAAATTGCGAGTTTGAAAATGTCATTCTTTATTGTCCTTATTTTTTTTTTTAGGATAAAATTAAGCTATCATATCAATGAAATAAGAAAATATTGATGGTCTACCCTCAATTAAGTCATGGCTACTAAAAGTGGAAATTGCTCAGTGGGCCAAAAGCTTCCCACTGAGAGCTTTGAGAACAAGCACGAGAGGAGGTTAGAATTTCATGAACACTTGAGAAGCCGCTACAATATCACTTCCTGTCGCCAGGATAGTCCCAGCTGGGGTAGAGAGCAGGAGAGACATTCTCCACGTGAGCAGGAATTCTTCAGGAGAAGACATCTTTGGTTTGAAGAATCAGGAGAGAAACAAGTTAAATCTCCACCCAAGTCATGGAGAAATATCAAATATTCACCTGTGAAACAAAGTTCAAGTAGATCCCTTCTAAACAAAGACCAAGAAAAATCAGGGAATCAGGTAAATGTTAACATTATCTGTGTGAAAGCTCTGAATTACATTCTTTCATCCAAATAATAGCGTAGTTTTCCCTTAATAGAGTCAACTATTTATCTTTATGAAAGAGCTATCAATACTGCAGAATATGATGCTGGAGATCTAAATCTGAAACAGATGGCAATGAGGAAGTGAAAGCAGCACTTGATTGAATAGGTGCCATGAACTACCAATCATTTGTCTCTAGGATGGCTTGGGTCCTCTGGCAACTGTGCAGCCAGGCAGCTCTTACTATGTATTGGTTGAAGTCCCAGGGTAGAGACTTAAACTAAAATCCTACACAAGGTGCAGAAAATGTGGGTTCTCCTGAAGTAGATGATCCCTTAAATATTTAAGGCGTTTAGTTTACTTTAGTTGTTGAGAAATAGGGAATTGATATGTTAGGATGATGCTCTCTGCCCAGTTATCTCATTTTATTATTTTTGCTCTCCTTAATGAAAGCTGACTTATGCGCTGTTCCACAGACTTAGGTGCATCTGCTCTGTACTTTGCAAATAACTTCTTTACTCTACCCAACTTCTCTTATTGGCTGGTGTGAACTTGCACCAATGGACATCAAGGCATGTGACATCACTAAAGACAATGTTGTGCTGTGCATTGGCCATATTGAACTGCGGAGGCCAAGGGCTAGATTTGCTAAACTGCAGGTTTGAAAAAGTGGAGATGTTGCCCATAGCAACCAATCAGATTCTAGTTGTCATTTTGTAGAATGTACTAAATAAATGATAGCTAGATTGGTTGCTATAGGAAACATCTCCACTTTTTCAAACCAACAGTTTAGTAAATATACCCCCAAGTATTAACAAAGAAAAAAAAAAGTTTGTGTGCTTTAGTGCCAAAGAGACTTTTTCTAGGATTGTATTCTGACACCAAATGGCACCACTATAATTATTTTCCTTGTCTGACTGTGCTGTGTATTTAGAAAACAAATATCTAAATGTTTATCATGTTACATGTTTATCACCAATGTCACTTCTGGATATCATTAATCTGACATTGCTAGATGCTTTGGCAAATCCTATTTGGGCATCTTCTAATAATTACACCCTGCAGATTCCACAGTTCACTACAGGAATCCATGCAGATATGACAGATCATCCTACATTACTACTTTTTGCGGGCAGAATTATTACTACACATTATCATGTAGACAAATTTAAATGCAGGACCTTATTAGGCAAAACTGAATTATTTCTACAATTAATAACATTTTGTGGACTGATAAAAAATTACTTGTTATTAGCTCACTACCAAGTACTACCATTTTACTAAGGTATATTACTTGCCATATTGAAGCATTACAATGATCACAAATAGTGTCTCTCTGCTGTTAGCCCAACCTATGACAGACGATACAAAATATAGGGCCACTAATCAGTTAACCAAAATTATTATGAAACCTACAAGCCAGAAAAAACACATATGTAGTAACAAATCATATGTGTATAATATCGGTAGGCTCAAATCTCAATAATATATTTCCTCAAAAAGTGCCAGGCATGGTATCCTAATATACAAGCTGTAGATGTGAATATGGGTACACCTATGCAGTTAATATTAACACGTGGAAGGATAAGCAGAGGAGTACAGTGCTTTAGCAGAGCTGCTGAGCAGGCTCTGTATGACCTATAGCAAGCTGGCAGTCAACGTGAATGCCTTTAGGGCCCTGATAGAACAGCACTTAACAGTTCGATGTCAGAAGCAGAGAGAAGGAGCTCTTTGCAGTGTTGTCACAACAACTTACATTTTTCCCTGCATCAGATCACAATAGGATACTCCTGAAGATGTGGAAGTAGCTCAATTTGTCTGTAGCGTAGTGGGGGGTGGGGTAATACTGTTTTCTTTTAACACAGCTGTACGGGACCGTCAGGTTAGCTTTAAAAAAAATTATTTGCTCTTCACAGTTTGTACTGGACAATTTAAAGGGTTAATTTTGGGGTTTAGTGTCACATTAAGTCACAAGCCATAGTTTCCCTATCCATAAAGTTGTCTACAGAAGGGTCACACCCTTTTTGGATAATGTACCCCCCTACAATAGTGACTACTTACCTTTTACCCCAAAATTTGTTTAAATGTATACCAAGAACGCCTTAAGCCCTTTAAAAATTTTTTTTTTTAGAAAAACGAATTTGTTTTGTGAAAATGTTATTTTTTGATGATACAGTAAACTGTTATTTTGAGATTTAAATGAACAAGCTAAAAACCCCTTGAATCTGTCTGAGGCTCCCCAGCACTAACAAGCACCACAAGTTTAGAAACCCTGGTTTAGAGGTGCCATAATTGGAGTGGATTTACCCTCTTTGCGGTCTAAGGTTGGTTGTGGCAGATAAGTTTTGCTGCTCTAACCAGAAGCAAGAGTCCAAACCTTGAGTGAGCTTTCATAGACCCTTCTGGGGAAATTGCAAAATGGGGTCAATGGGTAATAGTATACCGATGCGTATCATTTTCAGTTCCTGAAATGAGTGATAGTATATGAGTAATAGTAAATGAGTATAATGATATATAGAACCAACAAAATGAGTTATATATGCAAAAATGTAGAAAGTTGTGTAATATTTTTGTTTTGTTTATTTATTTCAAACATTCAGTTATCTTGGCATCATAATCGCTCAAAGACCTATCCATTTGACTGTAGAAATGCAATAACAGACATCTTTTCTGAACATTTACACACTAAAACCAACCAAAAAGATATACCCAAGAGTGACCGAGGTAAGATTATTGTACCAATAACACTACTGATATTTGACTGTTCCTTAGGAAATGCTGGGAAGAATGGCAAGCTGTGCATTGGGATAAGCAGTCCGTATAGTGCAGTATGCTGCCTGTTTCAGACACTGAATCCAGATTTTGTATACAGTGTATTAGTTGCTTGTGGTTTTTTTGTTTTTGTTTTTTAAATATTCTTTAATAATCTGTCTAGTGTACTGTATCTGTCCATAAAACAATCAACTTGTGACCAATTTTGTAGTTCAGAAACAATGAATTGATTACAAAGATTAACTAGCATATGAAATAACACTGATTGAAACACAGAAATCTAATCACTGATCAAAATGTTCACATCTGCTTGATCAAATATGTGAACAATTTGGTGAGTCATGTCAGATATATTAGGTTTGTGCCCACACACAGCAATATCTGTCCTGTTTAATCAAAATGAGTAATAAAAGAATTCTGGGAACTTAACACTTTAAGTTTATTATGTAAATAATGTGGACACTTTGATATCCTAGTAGAATATACAGCCATTCTGCAATGGATGCCAATTTTGGGTGTGATGGTGAACCTAGGAGCAGGAGTGTAAATAGAAATATAGAAGCCCCATCGTCAAATTTTTAAGGGGCTCACAATATTTCACTCTCCCCTCCTTGACTTACTTTGACTTACAGCTGCTCTGCACTTCCTGCTCAGCTCATTAAGCTCCCTGCCAACCACGAGCACCGTTCTATATGGCAGCGGTGAGCAGGGTCCGAAGCAGTAAATGTGGTAGCTACATGGGGTCCAGCAGCTTTTTGGCCCCTCAACTGCCAGGTCTTGTAGCAGCTGCTGCTCAGTAGTTACACATTTCTTGGAGTATGAGGGGGGGGGGGGCTGTTCCTCTACAACTCACAATCTCTATAACACACTTTCTCTGTAATGCAGCTAGTTCAGTTGTGGTGCTTACCTCAAATTCTCCCCAATTACCTTGAGTCCTAATCCACAGCCAATGGAAGGGGAGGGGTTGGATGTTAGTAGGTAGATGGTGTATTCTGCTGGATCAGGAAGTGGCCACATTTTTTTACCAACTTTGTAGTTTAAATGTGTGTCAATTATATTAATTTTAAAATAAAAATGTTGTAATGTGGATCATGAAATGCACATCAATGAGAACCTGTGTGTGGGAAATACAATTAGAAAATCAGTAATGGAAATGTATGAAATAATGATGAGGAACTACAAAATGAGTTCGGGTTTCTTACTGCTAAAAGAACACTTTACCTAAACTCCAAGATCCATTTTATATGTTGAAAATTGGATCTTGTAACATGAAAACATAAAATGAATACACCTTCATAGAAGTTAAGGCAGGGGCTGGCTGGGCTGGGGGGCAGGAGAGTGTTGGTCCCATAGTGAGCTGCCTTGGGACAGGCCCATAGGATACCTGCATTTTTTTTTTCTTTTAAAATGTTCCTAGCCCTACACCTTTCTTCCTAACCAAGATTTTGTTCTACCCATGTGCAGTGGGTGGTATACTGAGAGTGAAAACAACTGACGGCTAAAATATGCTCTTTTTAAATTTTAGGGTGCATGTCTGGGATTCTTTTAATTTTGGGAAATTAACTATGGGAATAATATAAAAACATTTTTCATATTTTAGCATTTGTCTTTATACAATACCCATAAAATAAAAATTATTCACTCTAAAGTGTTACAAAACTATTATTATTTTAATGTTAATTTGCCTTTTTCTCCCAGGACAAATATTGATTTAAACAAATAAACAGGTTTGGTCATGAAAAGACAATGACCCTGAAGTTCTTGGTTTGTACTTGGGTAGATCCTGCAAAGTTGCTTACAATCTCCTCCTGCATATAGAAAAATCCAGAAAAATGTATATGTAATATGGACGGGTATATAAACATCGTACATTGACTACAAGAGATTTCAAGTCGTTACCTACTGTTGAACGCTACACTTTTTTCATTTAGAAAGTTTGGTGAGCATATAGTTAGTAATCCATCACAGAAAGGTCTAAGTATATTCAGTCCTTACAAGTTACTGGAACTCAAAAAATAAAATAAATGGGGACATCCTTTGAAAGCACTGTTTAGCAAGTAGCAGTAATAAAATATCTTCAGTTACTCTAGAGTCCCTTTCTTCCCTGAAAATACAATCGGTATAATAATTTGCAAATTAAACTACTTTACATTCTGCTAGTAGACTTTTTTAAGTCCCTTGCAGTGTTATTCAGATCAGGACCACAAAGGGCTGTATACAAAACTAAAAATGCAACCCTAATGGGGAGATCCAATTGCCAGCGACGTGGCGCATTTATGGTAGAATCTCCTCTCATTTTCCGCTTGTGGATGTTCTGGAGATACCTCATGGTGAATTTTCCCCTAAAAGAGTGGTATATAGTGATAGAAGGCAGGGCAAGTGATATTTCTATTTTTCCCAACGTGCATTTCCGCCTGGGCTTGCAATCCAGCAATTCGTTACGCAAAGCATACGCATCGTGATACTTCGAAAACTCTGTATAGATTTGCACACATCTAACTGCAATGCTTGACCCCATATTCTGCAGTTAGCAATTAAACTTCACCGCGTGTGTGTATTGTCTGTACTGTTGCATGACTGGAAGTAACGTCAAAGGTATGATCAGCAGAGCCTCCACCAGAAATTGCAGGGCCCAGCACAAATATAACTGGTAGGCCTATTAATTCACTGTGGATGCCCCCCTCCCCTAATACATCTATTTGGGCCCAGGGCTAGTCAGGCCCCATCATCACTAGATTTGTAGTCATTGAATTCCATGATTACCTGTGGTGTAGCAGAAGGGTTTGCAGCTGTAGCAACTTTTACCAGCCTTTGAGACCCAGGGCGTCTGGCTACAATCCGGGCATTGTATCTGTTGGGTGTCCCCGTTTCCCTCTTTCCCACAACTGCCACTGTTGTGGTCCAGTTAAAACATACTAGTGCTTACACCTAAAACCAGTCTTATTTACTAGTAGCCGGAGGACTAATTGGCTGTAGCATTAAAAGTTCTTTCCTTCCTGTGACCTCCAGCAACCAATTGGAAATAGCAGAGAGTGAAGAATCTGTAACTGTAGACGGTTAGCACGCCTGCTGTTTCTACTGAATACTGCACCCATATCCAATCACTAGTAATTCAAAATGATTGTCATGACAGAATGATTTTATTGGTGAGCTGTCCATTGTGAATACAGCCACTATACTTTATATTTGACAATGCATGAGCTATATATACTGTATGGAATATATTGGACAATGGGGGACTACATGTACTGGAGGACTATACTATATAATAGACAATGTGGGGCTGCATATAGTGGAAAGTTGTCTGATGTGTCTACTGGAGTGCTGTAGTTTATAGGGATAGTGTGAGGGGCTGTGCTATATACTGAATAATTAAACAAGGTGAGCACTATACAGGGGAGGGCTCTGCTGTGTGAGATGCAATAGGAGTTGCGTTATATACTATGCAACAGTAGCTATATTATATATTGGACAATTATAGTGTTTCAATATACTATATGTCATTTGATCTATATTATAATCAGGCAATTGCAAGACACTGGTAACTAGCTTCACTTTTTTTGTATTGTTAGTACAGTGATAAAATGTTGTTCAGTTAACACAAAAATACTCTATAGTAAATAGGTAGGTAGAGTACAGCAAAATCATTACTATATATATATATATATATTTATTCACAGAAGTTCAAACAGTCCAGGAAACACCAGTGATATGTTTGAAGAGGGACACAAGTCAACAAACTGAGTGAGTAAGGTGTTATACTGCAGTTAATTATGTGTGTATATATATATATATATATGTATGTATATATATATATATATATATATATATATATATATATATATATATATATTATATACATTTTATACACACTTTATTCTAAAGCAATTGGAGATGTCTGTTTACTAAAATATATGCATTGCTTTATACATGTAAGTTGGTGTAGTATGCATGCAGTGCATGAAAACCTCTACATTTGTGGTTCTTTCATTGTCTCTCACTCTAATTATACTGCTTCTATACATTTCCAGCTTTATTTAGTGAGTTACTTTTTTATTTTCTTTACAGTTGTGCCACATCTGTTTTGAATGGTGTAAGTATATACAGATTTTCTTTCCATATGAGCAGTACAACATAAAATAATGGTGTATTTCATAGGTCCGATGTAAGGCTCAAAGGGACACCATTATTAAACTTGTGCATGTTTTATTTATATTGTTATAAGTGTAGGGTATACTACATACTTGCCAACTCTTCCGGAATGTCCGGGAGACTCCCGGATTCCGGGTGAACTGGGCAGAATTGGGTCCAAATGCAGCGATTCTCCAGCAATCGCCACATTTGGCTCCGCCCCCGCTGTAAAATAATGCGATTTTCGGATCCCCAAACGCCCACCTCTCCCCGGCGGCTCCCAGACGCCAACTTCTTCTAGTTGGTATGGTATACTAGCTTATTAAATATTATAGCCTTCATATTTATCTACATGTTTTCACTGAATGTGAAACTTGGAAATGCACGTTTGGGGCCAAGTTGTATACAAATTTGGTCATTTGACATGTTACACTGTATGTGCCAGTTTTACATCTAATCGGGACAGTAAATTTAGCAGTTAACATTTAACTGTTTTGAATGTTTACAAAAATGTGTGTTCAGAGATGGGTTTGAAGCCATCCTGCCCTGGCTTTAAGTCTGTGCTAGAAGAATTAATTAATTCTAACACTTTAGGAAAACCAGCATAATAAATTACATAATTTACATATATAACTATTTTTTGTTTTTGTAGGAATTGATCCAGCTTTCTGAATACCTCATGGTAAGTAGAGGTGATGTTTTGTCAAACTGGCTAGTTCTTTGGCATGGGTATAAATGACCAGAGGGTCCCTGCACATGCAGTGCAAACAGATGTGTCTATGATTTGGACACCAGACATCTCTACAAATATAAACTCTTGAGTTACAAATAACACTAAAATGAATATGTACATCTCCATTCTTACTCCAGCACAGTTAATCACCCCTCCTCTTCGGTGCGCATTATCCCTTAGTACACATGCTCCCATCTTGGGATTCTCACCCTCACTGGACTCTGCGCAGGCTCTGATACCCTCTCCATCCAGTGCGATCTCAGCCTTGCTCACTAGATCTGACACTCTCACTAGTGTCCTCTTGTAACATCTACACTCAGGGCTATAACACCCTATCTGGTGTCCTCTCTGACCCTCTGGCTCACATTGAACACTGCAGCAAACCTCCCATATGGTCTCTTTACATGCTCTCCCCTCTCTAGACATGAGGACTAAATATGGCAGACCCTCAATGCTGCCGCTATTGACTCTACACTGCTTTGGCAGTGACGCCACTTCTTTATTGGGGTCCCACCTTATTTTACTCTCAGGGGCTTTTCTTTATTATTATGGGGTAATTCCCCTTCTTGTAGCTCTCTGAACATGGGGACTCCTGAGGTAATTTCTCCCTCAAATTTTACCCATTTCACTCATATACCCTCAGTTATGATATACTTTAGCTCCTCGTGGCAGCAGGCCATGGACCGGCTCCCAACTTTGCTGGGGGATCCCGTGACCTCCTCTCCTCCATCCCGGGTCCCTGGCTGTCACACTATCACACTCTTCCCACACACTTCAACTACCAGCAGGGTTGCCAACTCTGAAATAAAAAAGAAGCAACCGCTAAGTGGAAAAACAAGCCCAAACCAATCCTAAAAAGCCCCAAAAAAAGCCCAACTTACAGGGGACAGGGGTGTAATTGTAGTGAAGACCACAAAGTTTATTGTTCATTCTTAAATAAATACATATAAAGATTTCTATAATACATAATAGCATGTATACTTAATGGAGAACAGTGAATAGTAAATAAGTATAATAAAACCAGATACAGTACAGCAACAGCGCCTAACACATTTGCCTCTAGCTTCATGTGGCAAATTGACTATTATGCCGTGGCAAACGCATACTCCCCCCAGAACAGACTTCATACACATGAAACTGATCTATTGGACAATCGGAGAAACAAAAAAAACTAAACCTTGGCAAAGCACTGCAAATCTATAGAAGCTTCCAGCATGTCTGTAGTTATGGGCTGGAACCGATTCATTTCTGAACACACTAGCAGCGACCCTGCCCCTAAAAGGAGCATCTTATGTTTAGCATCATTATCCAAGTATCCTGTCAGCATGGTTTTTGATGGATAATGCTGCATTAGAGGATCTTGGGCCTGATTCATTAAGGATCTTAACTTCAGAAACTTCTTATTTCAGTCTCCTGGACAAAACGATGTTACAATACGAGGGGTGCAAATTAGTATTCTGTTTTGCACATAAGTTAAATACTGACTGTTTTTTCATGTAACACACAAATATCAACTTTAAATTCCAGCGTACAAATAAGCTATCAAGTATTTGTGTGCTACATGAAAAAACAGTCCGTATTTAACTTATGAGCAAAACAGAATACTAATTTCCACCCCTTGCATTGCAATATGGTTTTGTCCATGAGACTGAAATAAGAAGTTTCTGAAGTTAAGATCCTTAATGAATCAGGCCCCTTGTGATACGGTCCATTCTGGACAGACACAATAAACCATTAATGCTTTCAAAAAACGTAGGTTTCGTTGATGCTGCAGTTTATCAAGGCCTGCATTTCCATCAGTGAATTTAGAGAATACAAGAACCTTCCAAAGCATAAAGTCTTCAGGGCTCTGACATGACCGTGGATGTTCTGTACATTTCTTAAGGTATAGTGTGCAAGTTTAGTTTAAACCACATAAGACTAAACAAAAGAACCTGGCCTGTCAGGCAGAGACAAGGATTTGTAGAATTGCAGCTGAAGAGGCTGGTGATCTGCAGGTACTTAGTTTACTAGTGTGTCCAATCTCCTTTACCCCTCGGAGGCTCTGGACAAGTCAGCATCTGGGTGCAGCCCAGTTGTGTTTTGAAGAAATTTGTCTCTACCAGAACATTTCATTGCCTAATGGTAAGGGACATGAAGCTAATCTTGAAGCCTCAACATTAATATTGAATTATTGGGGCACCAAGGGCATAGTGTGGACAAGCTCACCACAACTCTGAATTTCAATACAAAATCTACCATAGAATGACTGCACCTCACTCATATAAAGTCCCTGTGGCTCCCAGCACCCCTTTATTTCTGATAACCCCAGATAACTAAATCCCACTGATTGCCTGTAATAATGCATCTCTTCATCTAGACCATGTTTAGCTGCACACATATACCCCCATATGATTTCACACACTGATTATAGACCTGTCCCCAAAAATGCATCTGGACTAAGCAGCAGAACTTACCATTGTACTCCTGCACCATCCTGCAACTTTAGACAGGTGTTTGCATCACCATTCACGCCTTTACACCTCGTTTAAAATATAAACCCTTACAATCCCCGTACAGCCATTACCCCCATCCCATGCAGTATAAGCAATGTTTTCCATACTCACCGGCAGCTCTACTCCGGCTTCCGTCTCCAATAAACACGCAAATTCCGGTGAAAACGTCTAACAATCAAAAAGTCCAACAAAGAAGAAGAAAATAAACAAATAACAGCAAAAACAAAGAGAGAAGATAAGCAAGGGCGAGAGAGACCTGAGCTTGACACACGTCTTGTAAAGCCCAAAAGCCTTCAACCTACGACCAGCAAATAATTCCCCGCAACTTGTGGGGACAAAAACAAGTGCCACTCTGCTTGTTAAAAATGCAATTGGCATCTATGCATACTAGCCTTATATTGCTAAGCAACTGTTCCTCGTGTATCTCCTCTGGGTTCTAGTGTTGGGGCCACACATTCAGTTATTGGGAGGTGTAAATAAAAACGCCAGATATGGGTAACACACTGGTTAAAACAATACAGGCACATATTATTTTCAATAATAATTACTTCTGTTGACATTTTTGCATTTTAGTAAATAAATCACATGGATTGTAATGCATATACAATCATATAAATGTGTTTTGTTTGTTTTCTGTTGTTGTTCTCTTCTGAAAGTAGATGTCTATAAATAGACAGCACTGAATTGACGTCTCCAATTTGTTCTCATGACTGTGTTCCCAAATTGGACAGATCCAGCTGTTTGACATTCAGGCAAGCACACAGATCTGTTTGGAGTACAGTTGAAGGGATCAGACAATGAAGGCACACACAATAAGAGCGGTTATTAGGGGAAATAGTTGGGTTTCCGCAATTATTTTGTAAATTGTAGATGTACGGAAGACATAAAGTCACTGGAAAATCGCTGTTTTAAAATATGCCACATTACAAATTGCTGTCACGACTTTATAAGAATACAAAGCATGAGATATAGCTAGTAGTAGTTTTTCAAACTGCCGGAAAAAGGCCAGAATAATAGAGGTGGTTCTGATAGCGAGATTGCATCAACAGCATGTTATATAATAATATCGCCACCCTTAACTTAATTCTAGATTAACTTTGCCCCCTTAATCAATAAATATATTATAAATGGCAAGATGGCATGCTGTTTAAGCCTAGTGGTTAGCACTTCTGCCTCACAGCACTGGGGTCATGAGTTCGATTCCCGACCATGGCCTTATCTGTGTGGAGTTTGTATGTTCTCCCTGTGTTTGCGTGGGTTTCCTCCGGGTGCTCCGGTTTCCTCCCACATTCCAAAAAACATACTGGTAGGTTAATTGGCTGCAATCAAAATTGTCCCTAGTCTCTCTCTGTCTGTGTGTGAGTGTGTGTCTATAGTAGGGAATTTAGACTGTAAGCTCCAATGGGGCAGGGACTGATGTGAATGAGTTCTCTGTACAGCGCTGTGGAATTAGTGGCGCTATATAAATTGATGATGATGATCTTGCCAATAAGAAGCAGGTCTAAAAAATCCGGCTTTTTTTTCTGGCCACTTTGACTAAATGACCAAATTCTGGGTGTTTTGAAATCACCACACATTGCCTACGCTTTGAGTTTTGACCCTCAAAATCGCTGGATAATACAAGTTTATGAGAGATTGAAATCAGTTGCTGGTCAGGAACAGTATGTTTTGGGACTATACATGCTGCCATTTTAGGCCAATCGGGGCAGGAACAATAAGATACAATCTTAGTCTTCATTATAAAAAAAGTAAGTATAATTTTTTTTTCTAAAAACAATAAGAAGACCGTCATTCACTAGTTGATTACCTGATGGTATGGAATATTGAATAGTATAGCAGTGACTCCAGGAATATGAATGTGGAACTACGCATAACAGTTTACTTTTCCAATTTATCCTTTATTGAACTGAAAAATCTGGTAGTATTATTATTTACAACGTTCATTAATGTCAAATCTAAAATTATGTATGTTATACATCCTCTACCCCAAGAGACTTGGCAGCTTGCAATACAATACAATAAAAAATATATCCGATTTTAACAGCATCATAAGTTTAGTTCATACAACAGATGCTAAGTGATATATACACACACTCCCCTCCCAAAATAAAGTGAGGCAAGACTTAACTGAGATAACTGAACCCACACAGAGTAATTGGCACATACCCTATCCATTAGTTACATTGTAGTAATATGAATGTAGAGAGCCTTATGTAGCGTTGGATGCAGTCTCCCTCTAAAACACAGGCATACTGTAAATTGCGTCTGAAAAAAAGACAGATTGCGCATAGTATGCTGACTTTCAGCTTTTCGTCCTCATTATTAATTTGTATCTTACACCAGGGGTTGAGCACCCACAACAGATAGTTTCCTGACAAGCGATTGCCTCCAGGTCTCTGTCGGCTACATATACGTAAACACTCACTTATTGTACTTTGCCTAAGTTCGCACACCTTGCCTCCCCAGATCCACCTCTGTAAGCACAAGGAGTGGAATGAGCAAGCTGTCACTAACTCCACATACACACCCAGGCATAATTCTGTTTTGTGAGCAAGCGCAGTAGTGAAATTCATATTTTATGCATCCAACTCTACACGGGGTCCAGAACGTAAATGCTATACAGCCATCAAGCAATTGTAAACCATGGTTCACTATGAAAATGCCTTCTAAATATAGCTATTCATCTATAGTATGAAACCAATCCATGGGGAACATATTTTATTTAACAATTGACAGGACAGAGTTGTTGAGAACAATGTGGGAAGTTTTAGTCCTTATGTCTTATGTCTTGTGTGACTTATTTAACTAAATGAAGACTGTCTATAAAATTATCATTTAAGATTTGATCGTTTTACTAAAGGGGAAATATAACCATCTAATGAAACCTATACATGTGACCTGTATATTTCTTAATATGTACTTTTACTAGTGTGAGCGAGAGCTGTCATATTGCTTTCTAATCCTTTATAACATACTAAACATCATTGACCAATAGCAGAATTTCTACGGCAGGTTAATAACTTCATAACAAAGTACCAATATATTCTTTTTTTTTCCTGTAACACCTTCTCTGCCCTGTGTGTGCACTACAAAATTCTAGCAGCATTATACTTATTGTTATAGTTAAGTTTATCTAGTTTTTATGTATTGTCTATGAAGGGAGTTTTTAAACCTTCACTTTGAGATGTTTATCAGCTACACTCAGCAGTTATTGGAAAATTGTTTAGTTAGTAATTTGTGCTTGTTTTATTTTCGTCTCATTTTGCAGGAAGCACATCATAGGGAGCGGAAACTGAAGAAGAAACTGTGCATCTTACAGGAGCTTCTCAATGTGCTCGTACAAACCTCAGAAAAGTCATGGAAGGTGATTGTTGCTGCATTATATTTAAAGATACAAATGTGAGATATGTAAAAAGCAAAACCCCTCTAGCAAGGTAATAGTAATACCAAAATGTAACTCCTGAGCACAAGCTGGGCCAATACACTGATATTCATTAATTAAACAGACTTCTATAATAACCACTATTAAATATCTCTGTAGATTGTAGGGGTCATTAACCTAACCACAATGGGCAATTGATCAGTGCCGAATTTCACTCATTGATGTATGGCATGGTAGCACATTGGTCTGTAATCTAATATAAGGTTTTACAATTGTTTGCAAACTTTCAAACAGGTTTGAAAACCACTTTGAAACAATTTTGATCATCTCTCATGGTAACCCCCAAAAAATTGTCCCTATGTTTTAGTCCTAATTGTACTTCTGCATGATTCTCTTTTTGCACAACATTTTGTACTGCTAACTTTTAAACCCATTACTCACTATATTTCATATTTTATGAAAGTACCTAATTATAATTATATCTTAAGTAATGGAACATAATTAACTTCTAGTCATCCTTTGAAAGGAAATTATTTACGATTTAAAACTGAGCTATGGAGTTTGGAACGGACTGCCAGGAGCAGGAGTAGTGTCAGGCAGGCACTTTGAACACTAGTGCTTTTCCAGTGACACATTGAAATGGAGGGGCATAGCATTTTCCCTGTCAGGTGGGGGCCGTTAAACACTGAAGATAGTGAATAAAAGGTATTCTGAGCTTGATCAGCCCCCTACAGGGAAGAGAATTCCCTTTTACTTAAAAGTGATACCACAGGAGTGATTGAGTTTCTAACTGGAAAAGTACTTGTGTTGAAAGTGAATGTCTGACATTATCCTTAATTTGGGTCTTGGGCTGAAAGATGTTGAATAGTATGGTGTGCATGCTGCATTCCCCAGGGATCATTTACCACACACAAAAGTGCTGCAGCAGTGAAAAAATGTTCCTGCAATTTCGCCTATTATACCACAGCATGTGTAAATGGATGCACTCCACCATTATACATTTTCATCATCCACCTGAACAGACTCTTTATGGTTATGTTATATACTATGGGATTTTTATTTTCCCTTTTCTACATGTTGCAATTATATGGAGATTGAATGAAAAATCTTGATAAGAATATTGAAAGAGTGACTATTCAATGTCAGCAGACATTCTTCAACATACAGAACTATTACATGTGGAAGAAAGGAGGAATTTGTGAAGATATGTGAATATATTCATGAGGACTTCCTACAATAATATGTGCATGTTTATTTTTTGTAGTGCCTATAGAAGTGTCATTTTTTTTTTTTTCTGACTGTCTAGATTGCATTCACAGTACAAAATGTGCATAATATTGTGCAGACTTATGCCTACACTCAAGCTTGTAATTCCCGATTTTTAAATCTTTTTAAACTTTTCAGTTTTTTAACATCCTACAACACTGCTTGCTTAATGCTCAATTATATCTTAAAAACTCTTAAAAGTGAATGAACTTCAAGGCTGCCTATATATCCACAATTTTAGATTTTTATTTTTAAAAATATATAGGTTTATTTGCACATATTAGCTATACTTTCTCAATAAAATGGACCTGGTTCGAGCAAAACTTGTTCCATTAAAAGTAGCGGCCAAGTACTTACTGCTTCCACCTATAAAATGTGGTAAAAATGTAACCATCTTGCATTGCTAAAGAAAAAAGCTCTGTGGCTCTTATCGAATCGGAACACTCTACATATTTGTCGATTTCCATTTCTTGCATCTCCATTGATGCGGATTCTACATGGAAAGCCTCCATTTCTACCTACTGACCCCATGGGCGCATTGAAGATATTATTAGCACTAGTGCAAAAACAAGATTATTGAAATGAGATAAAGGGGTGGAAATTGCACATTTTTACAAAGTTCCTTGTTGTGCGATGGATCACACAGCCATTTCCACTCCGCAAGAAGACTTGGGGCTAGATTTACTAAGCTGCGGGTTTGAAAAAGTGGGGATGTTGCCTATAGCAACCAATCAGATTCTAGCTGTCATTTTGTAGAAAGCACTAAATGAATGAAAGATAGAATCTGATTGGTTGCTATAGTCAATATCCCCACTTTTTCAAACCGGCAGCTTAGTAAATCTAGCCCTTGATGTTTGTACCAGGTGTCTTATTTTTAATGGGACACATTTTGCACCTTCCTTTGATTAAGTATTACATTTCTAGGAGCACTTTGTCTGAAGATCTTTTTTTTTTTCTAAATTGGGCAAACAAAAGTGTCGCATGTGAGAACAGCAGTTCCGATCTCTTCTCACTGTTTTTAATGGAAAGAGTGGTTCTAAAGAGGAAGGAGGTTGAATATTTGATGTGACCTTTAGACGTTTGCACAGAATGCCTCTTCTGATTTCTGTTTTCCACCTCTCCGCACAGCTAGACGGAGTTCTAGTTGGCGGAGGTGTCTCCCGATGGCAGAAAAAGACATCCACCTTGATTTCTGCTGGCCGGATCATATAAGTGCAGTGGTGTAAAACCAAGTCGTTTTGCACTGAGAATCATAAATTCGATCCTTTGTGTCCCATTAACATCACCATTTATTTATATAGCGCCACCAATTCCACAGTGCTGTACAGAGAATATGTCATTCACATCCGTTCTTTCCCCATTGTAATATAATCTAAATTCCCTAACAAACACACACACGCAGCCAATTAACCTGCCAGTATGTTTTTGGCGTGTGGGAGAAAACCGGAGCATACCAACAGCATCAACTAACTTGTACAAGGGTAGAATTGAAAATAGTGAATGGTTTATTTGCTTTGTATTTGTAATATTTAATCGTTATAATTTTTGTGTTTTACATTGCTTTTATTTTTTTAAATATAACCTTTATTTAATTTTTTTCATCTTGCATTAAGAAGTACATGAAAGGATACAAGAATTTCAGCAAAATACATAATGCATTAGCAATAAAAAATACCATTTAAAGTTTAATAGTCAAAGCTGTTTTTTTTTTTCTATGTTTCTAATGACTACACTAGTAATTTAGCTAATAACTTAAGATTTATTTCTGAGCACAATGTTTTACCTAAACAGAAGGCAGTGTCCATTTTTATTTAGAATGTATCTTTGTGGAGTTTTATTGGCTGATCAAACAAAGAATTGTTTTAGAGTGTTTTATGCAGTATATTCCATAAGATGGGTGCATTTATAAACTGCTGAATTATTGTATTTTGAAGGGATGTGTATGTGTGGGGGTTTCTGGTAGTGATGCACTGCATTTCAATGGCCAAAACAGTACCTAACTATAAGGAAAGATAATCATTTTATCACATCCTCCCCAGTGTAGTTAAAATGTTCTGTTTTTCAAAACCTTTCAATAGCGCACATTATCCCAATCAAACAATATTTTTTTTTCCTTATAAATAGTGGATTATTCACCATTGTGGTTTGCATGTATTTTTGATCCATGGAAATCATTCACATTCCCCCCTTCCCCCTCAACTTCTTCTGTGTGCAGACATGTTATGGAATGCAACATGCCCAATTTGAATGCAATCACCCTTGTAGGTTCATTCAATCAACCGCCATCTGGATGAACATATGAAAAGCATGTCTAAACAAAGTTGCATATGGTTTATTAAATTAAAAATATACATATACCCACAAAGCATACCAAATGCACCAAAAAGAAAATATGTCTGTAGAATTTGCAGAGGGTGGAAATGGAGACATGTGTTTGCATATTGAAAAATACATCCTCGCAAAGGAAACATACTGCGCAGACATGATCACCTGACATTCAGTAAGTTCAGCATAATTCTGTTACATGAAAGTAAAACTTGTTATCTGATACAGAGGCTGCCATGTGTGAAATAATATGTTGGTTTGAGCGGTTAGTTGTCATAGCTTCCTCTGTGATGGGTTTGTGCAAAGTATGATCGTAAAAAGGAAGCTAGAAGAGACAGGAAGCATGCCTGAAAGAAAACCCTCTAGGTTAATCAGTTAAGCTGTGTTAGCAGAGCAGGTGGGTGCTATTTATTAACGCTTTCATGCCTTAATGTACTTTGGCACACAAATGGTAAAACATCACTTCCCACGTTTATTCATACGTTTGATTGTCATTGTTGTAGATATTGCACATGCCTGGATGATTGATCTTTATAATCATCATTATTAATAAACATGTACACACATTTTCTTTAAATGTCTTGCAGGCCCAGCTGAATGAAGACCATTTAAAGTGTAAAGTGGCAAATCTTGAAAATCAGATGTTCTTCTATAGTCAGGTAAATAAATGTGCCTCAGCATTCCATGTTGGATTCAAACAACAAGGTCTATATATAAAATTGTGTGTGTGTACACGTGTACATAGAGAATATATATATATATATATATATATATATATATATATATATATATATATATATATATATATATATATATATATATATATATATATATATGTGTGTGTGCACCATACACGCACCCACTTTGTCCCCTTTTCCCTGTGCAGGGCTCAGAGCTCGATTTAGTGACGTTCTTACGTGTGGCATTCGATTATATAAACACTTTTAAGTCCCAGGGGAGTTCTATGACTATGTAAAGAAGAATATGCATATATTAGCATATATTAACATGACTTTTGCATCATATTGTTATTATTATGCTTGATATTTTAGAATTTATTTAGAACTTTATTATAATTGGCACTTTAAGCTGAATCTGGGACTTGCTCTCCTCTTGTTCTTTATACTGGTCCCTTTCTTGTATGTTTATTGTGCCTAATTTGTAAGGGAAGTGCAGAGTGAAGTTTGAACAATTCAAATGTGCCCACAGATCTGTTTGTTATATTGTTTATTTGATGTTTTCATTACTTTTCTGCCATGGTAATTGTTACATTTGCATCCTATTTTTCCAAAATACAAATAATGTGCTCACCTTTCTTCTTTATTCATTTTATTTAGTGTGTGCTCTTTTATTATATGTCAGGTCTGTTATATTTGTGGAACAAACACATTCACTATTATGCTTCAGTAAAACTTAAAAATCCTCTTTAATACAGCTGAAACAACTCCCTGTTTAGTGTACGGAAAAAACATGTTTTGCTTTAACATGCACACATAATACCATAATATATGCCCGAGCAACGACAAAAGCCCCAATCAGAGTCAGAGGTGCAATTTCCGGAGACAGTCATTATTATAATCCTCTATTTGCACCTGTCCCTGACCACCCGCAAATCTGGCTTTTTCAGACATATATGAATCTTTTTCATGGTCTACATCTGTTCTCGATTGTGCAAACACGCCTTTACTGTAATGGGCCTATGTTACAATGCCCCTGTTCTTTCTCTCCTAGTGCAGGCTGACTGACATAAGTGCCAGAATTACACAACCAAATGCGTACATCCACTTTCTGGGCACGTGACCTTCCATAGTCTTCCCTGTTATTGTGTTATACATATAATGTTGAGTTCAAGCTTATGAGCAGAATGTTACTCAGTTGTTGATCTGCTGCATTAAATCGCTTTGTACATGAATGCAGGTTTATGCTCTTTAAATGCATTTTTTTCAGCAGTCTGCTTTATCAGTTACCTCATAATCGGAAATGGACCAAAATTGTGCAGACTTTGGAGGGGAATTCAATTGCCGGCGATGTTGCGCCACGTGCTATATCAACAATTACAGTAGAAATCTCAGCTCATATTTCCTTACACCTCTATGTGAGGAAAAATGAGCAGAGATTTCTGTGAAATCTCCGTCGTGGACATTCCGGAGACACTTTGCGGCTCATTTATTTCCCCCATAATTTCCATTAATGATACAAATTGCTGTTCCTGTGCCCTTATTATATGCAGTTAGTCTGTAACTCCTGTTTTGAAATACCTTGTCAGCTGTATGTACCCACATATTTTCTGCCTGTGGTCCCCCCACCACCACCACATTAATATGAATCAGTGATTTGGCTCTAGAAAATGCAAAACTAGTGGTAGATAGGGTACATAAGTGACTCTTCTGATTTATGTGACTTTTTTTTTTTTTTTCTAAAGCAACCAGCAATTGTTTTTGTGTGATTGTAAAAGGTTGTTCTTTAATTTGCTTTGGCAAATTGTAAAAGTTGGTAAATGGCTTCATTCATATTATTTGGACCTTTTAGGCAGCTAACCGCCAGAGAACTGCCACACAAGAGTGTTTTAGCCCATACATGCTATAGTCTGTGGCCAGTTAAGTCTAAAATGACCTTATTGGGCAATACGATACAAGCGTATTTACACTTTTTCAGCCCTGACATTTCTATAGAGAGACATGTCTAATGTTTGTTTAAAGCCAGACCTGTATCAAGCTGTTGGCTGCTAAATTGCAATCTGCGAATAAAATACCACATCTGCTAGCCTGTGACTTTTTCTGTATGATTGCTGCCAATGTGTTCTCCTCTTTCCCAGGAAATGGCAATCCCATTGCCTTAGATTATTACACAATACATATACCAATAAATTGTTACTGTCGGTCCAATTAAGGAGGACCTAGTGGTGCCTTGTGCACTATGTATGCCCTAAAAAACACAGTGTCCTGATGCTCTCTTTACCCAAGTTAGAGCCATATTAGAGTGCTGTATGCAAATTCCAGCTGTTGACTGTGGAGATAGACTCCTGCTTGCACCCAGAGGCTTCCCCTTATGTCACAGCTTCCCTGCCTATTGAGTGTAGAGGAGCTGGAGAAGGAAGCTGCCCGTGAGCGAGCATGAGTCTGTCCCCGAAGCCAACAATCTTAATTTGCATATAGCACTCTAAAATTGTTTTTTATGAATTTTTAAGTAAAAGAACTGGACTCCTTATGTGGTCTTGAGTTGCGAATAATGTAAAACCGTTCCCTCCGGATTCTAGGAGGCTTGAATTGTGGGAAAATAGTCATTGTAAGGCCAACTTTAAGGACTTGTAGGTTCTAAAGGTACCCAGATATGCTGCAATTTTTTTGGCCAATTAGGTTGTTTGTAGACCTTTTGTAAGAACAAGTTGCAGCAGGTGTAAGCCCCAAAAGGATGCTACTCCCAATGAATACCTGATTGGACCCAGCTAGGAAATTACTGCAACTGTGCGCAGCCCTAATTCTGCCATGTGTTGCCAGATTGGACGTAGTGCTAGTTCTGTCCATATATGGATACATTAAGTTTCAATTGGATTAATATTTGGCTTTTGCTAGGTCACTCATGCTGCAATATTAAGCCAAATCATACTTGCCATTTAGTGTAACTACAGTTATATATACTTTGTTCTATAAGGCGAGTTACATAGAATGTTAAAAATATACCAATTTATTTCTCGTTTCATAGAACTTTCCAAAGACAAGTGTGAAGAAAATTTTGCTGGAAATGGAGGAACATAAGCAGATCTATCAGGAAATGGCCAAAGAATCCCTCCAGAAATTAACAGATGATAAAATAATAACAGAGAAACGACTACAAAATACTCAGGTTAGTACTACAAAGATTGACACAATGTATTATAAACTTACAATAAAATATAATGGCCACCACTTTTAACATAGAACAAGAAAATAGCATATTGGTTACCTTTAGTAAATTACTGTTCTTATGTCACTTGAGGGCATATGCTACCAGAAATGGTCTAGTGATCTTGACTCTTCTGTTCGTTATGAGTACTCTGGTAAAATAGAAACATCACCTGGAATTATTCTAGATGGGACTTGTGATGGTCACCTGTGCCACCCTGTCTGTTGTTGCTGGGGACCGGCTGGGCTTACTTTGCCACAGCCTCCTATCTTTATCCCAAATACGCTCCTTCTGTTGCAATAAGAGGGGCCTGCTCCTACACTGGCATTCAGACCGCTTCCTTCTGGGTAACTCTCGCTGCTAGGGTACCCCTTTGCTGGTACACCTGGGCTGGTATACCTGACCTCTTGCCTTCGGATCAGGGTTGCTCTGGACGGTTCCCCCCTGGCCTATCACACTGGCCAGAGCTGCATGTAACGCCTCCCCCCTAGGCTGCATGGCAGGCGCCCTTCACTCTTGGCGCCATGCCTTTGACCTGTGCCTGCTCAGCTGCAGTCGCATTGTCCCCTAAGGCCGCCAGCTGGATCTTTAGCCCGGCGGTTCTGCGCTTATCATAGGAAAGAGGGGCTGGTTCTGCGGGTACAGTCTGTTGAGAAGAGGTTGCTACTGTCTGGGGGGTCTGGTTCACCAAGCTCCTGTCGTCAACTGGGCCGCTGCCTTGGCCACTGCTTCCATCAGTTTCCTTCCGCCTGGGTACCATGCTGTCGGTGCCATTGCCTCAGCCTCTCTTTCATCTCCTCCCTGTTTGGCGAATGGCTGATGTCAACCCTTGCCACTGCTCAGAACCTCAATGGCTGCCCTGGACATGTTGATGAAATCAGATATCCTGTGCATTCTCCTGGCTGCAGTCATTCCTCTCCTGGATAACTCTGCTCTCCTGACTGGTGTACGAAAAGCTGCCTGGGGTTATCCCACTGATGCCACCAGAAATCTGTGACAGGATGAAGCACTTATGCCACCCTGGTTACCTTTAGTAAATTACTGTTCTTATGTCACTTGAGGGCATATGCTACCAGAAATGGTCTAGTGATCTTGACTCTTCTGTTCGTTATGAGCACTCTGGTAAAATAGAAACATCACCTGCAATTATTCTAGATGGGACTTGTGACAGGATGGTCACCTGTGCCACCCTGTCTGTTGTTGCTGGGGATCGACTGGGCTTACTTTGCCACCATCCCCTTTCTTTATCCCAAATACGCCCCTACTGTCGCAATAGGAGGGGCCTGCTCCTACACCGGCACCTAGAACCGTTTCCTTCTTGGTAACTCTCGCTGCTAGGGTACCCCCTTGCTGGTAGATTTGGCCTGGTATACCTGACCTCTTGCCTTTGGATCAGGGTTGCTCTGGACTGTTCCCCTCTGGCCTATCACACTGACCAGAGCTTCAGGTAGCAGACAAAATGTTGGTACTGGAATACTGGGTCCACCTCAGAACAACCGGAGAACGGATTAGATTTGGGTCTAATCTGCAGGTCACAGGAATTTACAGCAGGGTAAGTAGTCATCAAAGCAGGTTTTGAAGCAAAATTATGTTTTATTAGCTCAAGCGTCCTAATAAAGGACACTTACACCCATTAGTAGAAGGTACTAGCGACATCCAGAAAGGTACAAATGAAATGATACTTTACATGCTCAAACAGCTCGCTTTTTATAAACAGTCTGACACACGTCAGCAGGGGGTAACACAGACCCTTCCTATCGAGTGACCGGAACATCTCATCAGATAAATTATCAGGATATAATCTAATCCTGCATCCAACACAATTTAACTTCCACATCAACCTGATTTCCTCAGATTTGCTGTCTACATTGCTAGGTTTCCTGTCTGTCTAACAAGACCTGCACACAGCTAACGATCCCCTGTCGGGCCTTGAGGACAATTTGTCACTTCATATGAAAGACTTACTTTGCATTTCCTGCTATCAGTAAAATAGATTCCCTTCCCACATGTGCCTGATTGGAGATTTCCTCTAGCAAAGTTCAAAACAAAAACAAATCTCTTCCCTGGCTCTGTCTCAGCAATAAATACATTTCCTTTAAAAAAAAGTGCACACAATATAATAAAAATCAGCACATTGCAATGATACAAACTGGTGCCCTGCGCTGTTACCTTTAAATAAAGTTATACAATAAGTTATTTATAAGTGATTCAGCCACAGGACTCGCTGCCAACATTTCAAAGTGATGCAATGTAGGACAAGCAATTAATGAACCATTAAGCAATAATTTCCTCATGTGATGTTTTAGATGGAACATGATGTGAGAGGACCACCCTTAATATTGTGCAGGCATTGGTACTTTCAGGGGTAGGCTGGGCTGGGGTGGCAGAGGGGGCATCTGCCCCTGGGCTGGTCCCATAGTGGGCTACCTTGGGTTGAGTCACTGGGCCACCTGCATTTTTTACCTTTAAAATAGGCTGCTGTATCGATTCTTGCCTCCAGGCTGAAATTTGCCAGCCCTCCCCTGGGTACATTGCCATTGATCCCAGGGCCTTCCACTTCTGCTGTTCAGATGCACAATACTTTAGTATACGCCGCTTTTCCTGCTGTTTAGGGGCGAGCAGGCACCAGTGGTCATTATTCTAAATGCCTGCACCAATGTTTGAATATTGTAACTTTTATCAATCAAGATTATAATGCATCCAATATTACAGATGTCATTAGTGGTCTCAACGGATGAGTGTAAATTATGGAAAGAAGAATATGAAAAACTGAAAGAAGATTGGATGGAATTGAGAAACGAACACTGCGAGCTAAAGAATGAGATGAATGTACTTCAGAGCAAACTCCAGGTACTCAAGAGTATAGCAAGAATAATCCTGTGTCAGCCAAAACAACAAGTCTAGTGTTCATAAAATATACTGATTTCTGTTATTTTTATAAAGATACAAATATACATACATATAAACATTATTAGACAGCATAAAATTATATTGCATACTTCTGCTGATTTAAGGAATGTTTTATTTTATATGAAAAACATGGCATCTATGATCTAGGGATTCTACTGTGAGATACTGTGTACTTACACAGCACATTCAGAAGTCCTGGGTTTTTATTTCAAGTTGGACCCAGTGGTCTGACCTGTGGTAGAGCGGTTATACTACTTGCTTTTCTATGGTCAACAGACTTCGTTGCTTGAGAGCAGAGGAAGTGTGCAACTACATCTTCACAGCATAAAACTGTGCTCAAGCACGATATCCGCATCAGCCCAGCTACTTTTATGATGGAAGGAAGCATTAGTTTTATTATCTTTAGGTTATACTTTAGTTATTTTTTTTATGTCTTGTTTTACTGTTCACTTGGTTACACACTTCCACAGAAAATAATGAATAGCAAGAGTGTAATTACCAACAAAAAAGGGGTGTGCTCACATTGGGGCTGATTTACAGTTTGTATTAAATCTAGATATTGGGAGCAAATGTTGCACCTGGAAAACCCAATTTGTGCTGCAGGGGAAAAAATGTTAAATGCTCAACCTGATTTAGAGTTGTGAGGGGGACACAGCTTGACCCAACACAAGAATTCAGTGAAAAATAGAGTTGTCCAGTATGGACTTAATTTAGAGTTTGATGCATATAAAGGTATACAGAAAGATACATACTCAAAAAAAAAAGCATATGCGTGTATGTTGCGTTAGACGAATCTCAAAAACCGTAGTATTTTCGCTAGGTGTGAATAATTGCTTAGCAATAGTGTAGAGATGTGGCTTCACAGTGTTAGAGCAGCAGCGACTAACAACTACTAACACTATCTCTAGTTTCTTCAGTTTTGTCTTCCCTCTCTCTGACCACAACCTCCTTTCCTTCAGGCTCACCTTATCTCATGTCCTCCCTCTGCACCAAAATGCACACATACACAGTAACACCCAAGTACTCTTGATCAAATCAACTTCTAATTTTCACTAAAACAATTACTTTCTCCTATGACTGCACTGTCCTGCCGTAATCAGACTGCCACTTTTTAAAACCCATAATTTTGCTACCTATTTCAAAGACAAAATTCTCACTGTTTGACCACTTTCTCATGCCAAACTCCACCTCCTCCTATAATCCGCAATTCATTCTCTCCAGTAACTGAAAACAAAGTCTCTGCACTCATCTCATCATCTTACCCTACAACTTGTCCCCTTAACCCTATTCCCTCACAACTTCTGTGCTCTTTCCCCTACTGCATTCTCACCTCTTCATCCGCTTTCTCTCTTCACTAGCACATTTCCATCCTGCTTTAAACATGCGCTCGTCTCACCAATTCTAAAGAAACTATCTCTCGATCCAGCCTCTCTTTCCAACTACTGCCCTATTTCTCAACTGCCTGTCTCACTTTCTCTCCTCTTATTCCATTCTCGCCTATCTGCAATCAGGCTTCCGCCCCCAACATTCCACTGAAACCACTCTCACAAAAGTGATTAGTGATCTACTTACAGCAAAGTGTAAGGGTCATTTCTCTATACTCCTCCTCCTGGACCTCTCTGCTGCTTTGACACAAGCTGATCATCCTCTTCTCTTACACACCATTAATGCAATGGTCTTCGTGCACAGTTCTTTCCTGGTTTACTTCCTACATATCGAACCGCTCCTTTAGTTCAATTCAAATTACTCACCTTTACCTACAAAGCCCTAAACTGCATTACCCATTCATACATCTCCTATCTAAATACTCTCCCACTCTCATACGATCTACCTCTGTCCTGCGCCTCGCCTCGCCTCTGGTAGAGCACCCTCACAACTGTCCCATTCTCCATTCTAAGCACACTCTCCCCTCTTGCTTCCACTTAAAATGTATGTTGTTTCATGAGCAGGGGCTTCCCTACCCTTTGTTTTCATGTCTATATTTATTGTGTCTGCCTGTTATATGTATGTCCTTTTTTTCCATACTGTATGGCGCTACGATAATAGCTGTATTACCCTATTTGTATAAAATATAACACTGCATTAAAGTGTTGTATACACAATCATCAACATTTATTTATATAGCGCCAGCAAATTCCGTAGCCCTTTACAATTGGGATATATATACACAAGAGAGAATATTGTCTTTATTCATAAATGTGAGTCATATGTTCATACATTTAAAAATCCAGTGGCAATTTTCTTCTTCTCTGCACTAGTCCAAATGGAAATGCCAAAAAATGTATTGCACTTGCCCAGTCTCTTACCAAATTTAGTATGATTCTATAATGGAGGGCTGTTATTGTTTAAGGTTTACAATGATTAATATAAAGATTGCCAGAAAGTGTATGCTAGGGTTAGGAGTAGAGCCTTATTACAAGCGTAAATATTACAGTTATTGTGTGATGTCAATACAACGCTATGTAATAGGGGCACACTAGCAGCTCCTCTCAGTACTGTGACTAGAGACATTTTCTGACATATATCTCTTTGTTTCTGCTCCCCTGCATATACTGTATTTATAAGTTATACACAAACAATGCAGCCATTACAGACACATATTTTGCAATTGCATTTATAATAATTTTTCTTTTGTTTTCAGTGGGTGGAAATTCAAGACTCACAATGTCAACAACTTCAGAATCGCCTACAAAGCCTGGAGAAAGAGAAAGTTGAATTGCAGGCCTGGAATGAGCAGCTTCAGGAGGACATTGAGCTGCAGAAGGAGCAACAGATCTCTTTACAAGGTTTCTACAATTCATTTCTATGGAAGTACTTGGTGGAGGGTGGGTTATACCTAGAAAAATAATGGAAAAGGAGCAGAATAAAAAGAAAATTGTTGATTGTCCCCTCATAAATATGTGGGCAAGACCATATTTTTGTCCGCTAGAGTGATAATGTATTGATGTTGTTGGATTGTGCCATAGTTTAGATCCATGCACAATGCCCTGTTAGAAACTGCATGGTAATAACATGAATGTCCAATTTTGGTAAAACCAAAGGAAGGCAATAGATTTCTTAACACACAGAGGACCTTATTTGTGTGCGGTACAGAATTCTCTTTGGTGACTCACATGCCTCTATTTACTCTGGTGCGTTTAGAGTTCCCGCAAAGTGCATGGGTTTGCTAGCAAGATAGGAGTTTGGAGAGGAGCTGAATCTTGCACAGGCATACCTTGCCATTTGCCAATTATAATTTAGCCTTGTTTTTGCAAAGCCGTGCAATAATGAGATTTTGTTTTGGGAGTGAGATTATTGAATTTAGATAAAGGGCTGTAGAAGGATCATTTTTAAGGGCATTCCTCATTTTGTGGAAGATTGCACAGCCGTTTCTAATCTGCAAATGTAGTTGAATTTTCCACCAGATCAGAGCTGGCAGAAATCAAATCTTTATTAGAAGAAGAAAGTTATATTGTAGGTGCACTGACATTTGCTGATGATCGTGTAGATTTATAGTTGTAAGATATAACTTTTATTAAGTATTAGTTAAAATTGAGCGAAATATAGGTTAAAATGAATAAAAGTGCTCGCTATCTGTATATGTAATCTCTTTAAATATTAGGACTTATGCTGGTAAGGAATTATAGTAGCGCTGTGGTATTTGTTACATCAATTATATCTATTGCTCGTAGCCACATCTAGCTAACCTATCCCCTTGTGTTGAATTAGGCTGTAGTATTGCCAATCAGTACCAAGATGAATGATTAATAAGTTTTATCCATTAGCCATAAAGGTATTGAATACTGAATAGTACGGGGAGTGAATTGCGAACTACCTAAAGAATACCACCGAACTGACTCTGGGTATATCGGGGTATTATAGCAGCTGCCAGAATGAGATATCAAGTGGACAGACAGCGAGGACGCCGACGCGCGTTTCGCTAGGTCTGCTTTTTCCAAGGCAAAAAGGAAATCCAATCTTATATACTTATAATGGGGTGCATTTGCACCTTCCAGTTATACTTAAGCAGAAAAACGCATTTCTAGGTGCACTTTGTTCATGTAAAACAAACTCCAAGCCCACAAAAATGCCACATGTAACAAAGGAAGTCACAATGTTCCCTCACCATGATTAATTTAAGACCTAAATGGGGCTAAACAGAGTCGTATTTTAGGTGAAAAACAGAAATTATTTATACTTAGAGGTGGTTTTAAAATGGAAGGATTTTGCACTTTGATATGAAGTTTAGACTTTTGCACATTGTGCATCTTCAGATATTTCTGCCTCCCCACAAATTAGCTTTGATAGTCGTTTCCAAAGCCTGGAAGGTAGGTATGCACATTGAGGTGCGCTGGGCACTCCAGATAAGCGCAGTAGGGCAAAACAAAGACATTTGCGGCCCACATCTTGAGCATATTGTAAGTGACCTACAGTGTGTACCAGGAGACTATGCACTGATATTTTTTTGTGTGTTTGGAGAAAGTAGAGTTTATTCTTTGCGCATTACACCCGTAACCAGGTTTTGTTTAATATATATAGTGTTTAGGTAGCATTTTGGCCCCCTTTCCTTGTTATGGCCCACGTAACACCGAGAGATGTCAGTGTAATACATGTCACCAGTGCATATTCCTGCAACCACTGTATTAGTTACGTGGTGACTGGCAGCACAAGTAGATCTATTTGAAGGGAGAACTCTGTACCTTCCAGTGATTTTGCTGCTAATGCAATGATTGCAGGAGGAAACGCAGGTTATTGTCACACTGCACTCTTCCATGTAGTCGGTGAGTGCAGTAACGGGAGGGAGAGGTGGAGCAGCAGCATGATGGGTTCTGAAAGTGAAAAGAGAAAAGTGCACTTTAGACAAAATTTTCACTTTATCTGATGAGAGGAACAGACTGTACCCAATGAATTGGATAATGTCAACAGTGAGCGACCCCATACAGAACAAAGCAAAAGTGCTGTATGTTTGTTTATTTTAATATTGTGATTGTGTCCCTATAATACATTGTTATGACATTTCCCTTTCCAATATTTTAAAGTTCTTTTTTAAAGTGGCTTTGTTTAAAAGAGACTAGATATCCCAACTGATTAAAATGTCAGTACGTGCTTGACAGAGAAAACTTTGGAAAGTTAATGGAAAAATAGTGTTCTTTGAAACAAAATGCAATTAAAATACACAGTACTATGTTCCAGCAAAAAAAAACTTTTTTTTTGTAGATGGCTAACCATGGTAGTTCTTCTCTTTTAGATAGACTGAGGAATGCAGAGGAGCAAAAACTAAAGATGCGGACACAAATGAATGCATTACAAAGTAAGTTATTATTAGTGGTTGATGTTTAGGGCTTGTTCACACCTATCCGCTGTTAATGTGCTTTTCAGCCGCTGAACCATTGCCTGAAAATCACATTAAAACAGAATGAATAGTTTCCCTTTGTGTCATTCCCATTGCGTTCTAAAATTTTAATGCTGCGTTTAGCACTTTAGGAGACAGTACGCTCTGTTTATCATTCACTAACGCATGCTTTTAGTACAATAGATGTATTGGTAATACACAACTCATAGAAAATACATTTAAAAATCCATTACTAAAGCACACATTAATTTTTTTCTATTTCAGAGCATATGTGTGAATAAATGCTGAAAGATATAGTTCTGTGTTTACTAGTTCCGCATGTATCTTATTCTGTGAATTTTTGAACTCCATCTCATATCAAAATGATATACTTACATACTTACACTTAGGGTTGGTACTTCTGTATACTCACTTCAAGCCCAATGTCAATAAAAATGATCTACGTTCTTAAGTTACAGACTACTTTAAATTGTTATTTATGAAAATACTTTTTGGAGAGAGATATAGGACTGCATCCAAGCTTCTTATCCTGTAAATGCACTTCAAAATAAATGATGAAACCAAATGAAAATCTATGTATATAATGTATTGGGGTTTATATACTATACAATGACCTGATTGCAAAGTAGTAATTCTTACACCGAAATGACTGCCAAGTACTCTTGAACGCCTGGCATTGAACATCTAAACATACATTGTGTCAATGCTATGTGAATATTTGGAAAGCATTTAAGCTCCCTTCACAAAATGGTAGAAACATTTAGAAAAGTAACTATATCAACAACAGTCAATGTGGAAGATCAAAACACCATTTACATTGATGAAATGGCATCAAGGAAATACACAACCACACAATGAACACGTCCCCACCTGGCTGCATTATTCATGCATCGCAAGTTAAGCTGTCAGTTTTCTGATAAAATAAGAGAATTATTACATGGAATAAAATATCTCTGTCTCCCATCTGCTGCAATGATCTAATGTGAAGCAGTTAGGACAGTTTTTCCTCTTGGAATGGTTGTACGAGTCCCTCTAGTGGCTACTATTATACTGCTAATTATAGGATTCATACTTTCACATACAAACTTCCAAGTTTAATACATTGTGAACTACTTTACTGCTATATGTTTTGAGTTATGTTAATGGGTTTCATATCTTTATATGTAGGTTTGATTATGTGATAAGTCTTTGGATGAGGTTTACAATCAGTGGTGTAGCTACAGGCCCGAGTCCTAGTGCAGAGTCTTAGTCCCATGCCCACTCCTTATAACATACACTAGTGTCCAGCATACAATCAGCCCCTGTGATCAACATATACCATAGCTATGCAAAGATTTCTTCCTTTTTATTTTCACATTTTCACACTTTTTCTTCCATCTTGGAATTAAAATTGATTTATTAAGTCTTACCATTGTTCAGCACTCAATATTTTGTCATGTAAAATAAAAAAAAAACAATTTATATGACAACTGATTGCATAAGGACTTATTTAGGTATATCACAAAAAATTAACAGTTTTTAATTGCTGTGTTTTTATTTTTAGTTCATTAGGAAACAGTGTAAGTTATTTTTTTACATCAGAATTACATGCGGAGCGATGGTAACAATCCCTAAATAATTACATTATGATTCCGTGATGTAAGAAAATAAAATGTGAATACTGTTTAGCCACTGTATGCCACACTATTGATTATATTATTCAATATGTTGCATAACCCATTCACTACTCAAACTATTAGAATTATCATTGGTCCACAACCATTTAACTGCCAAATGACTCAATATTCTCATTCTTTATAGCCAATACCTCATTTAGTGACTCCATATTTATTTTCCCTATGGTCCACAACAGTTTTATTGTGGTTCAATATTTAATATGTTTTGTGTCATAGCAAATGATAATATGAGTGACTTGGCAGGTTGTGGATTATAACTGAAGTGATGGTCGGGAATTGCATAGGTGGAAGTCTTGTGAGAGGTGATTATCAAAGACAAATCTATGAGTGCATGAGGAAGACTATTAAACATGAGATATATGAAGAAGTGGTGTTGAAAGCTTTGCAGAGGAGGTTGAATGATTTGAATTATAGTCTGAAGGATATGGGGAACCAGTGTAGGGTTTTGCAGAGTGGTGGCAAATGTGGGGTGGTGACTTACTAATTTAGGATGGATTGAAGCAGGAACAGATGGGTTAGGGCAGAGGTGCCCAAACTCAATCCTCAAGAGCTACCAACAGTTTTCACGATTTCTTTAATCATGCAGAGGTGAGTTAATCTATTTTTCTGGGTCAGTAATTATAACTGTTGGTAGCTCTTGAGAACTGGGTTGGAGCACCTCTGGGTTAGGGTAATGTCAGATAGAATACTGCAACCTCCTCCTATCTGGAAGGCTATAAGAGAATGGATAAGAATTTTGATTGCATCTCTGATAAGAAAACAGTATTCTAGTGACATTTAGGGGGGTATTCAATTGTCCGCGGGTTCGAGCGGACGATTGAATACGGACAAAAACTAATACCGTTAATACGGTAATCTCTCTCAGGGAGCTGCGAGCTGAAATCCAGCGAGTAAATTACCGTATTAACGTTTTTTCGGTTATTACGGTAATCGTGCGCGGACTGCAGGATTTTCGGCAATCCCGCCGACAATTGAATACCCCCCTTAGAAGAGGAATTCAACTTTTATCAACACTGGCCCAAATAAGTGAGAGATTGGTTAATGAGTGATCTTTTGGCTATGAAAATTCGATTCATTAGGTAATGGTATACAAAGTTTGTGGGTTTTTTGGGGAGACTATTTCAGTCACATAATAAGTGAGCCATTCAACAATTTCACAAAAAATTTAACTCCATTTCCACAAAGGAATTATCTTACAACATTCTACCAACACATGGTGGAGGGTAGTTTTCCACAATTTTGCCAAAACAACTGGACTAAAGGGAATATCTTGTGTATCTTTACATGGATTTCCTTTCCTGTAACTCCGTTACTTAGACCCTAACTAATGTCATAGATGCCAATAATCTAGTCACTAACTACACTAAGCAAATGTGAAAAGGTAAGAGTCCACTGTTTGCTCATTTTTACAATAGTATTCCTGAAAACCTGTCTATTCTTGGAGTAGACTCTCTCATTTCTCCCTTTCCATCGATTTTCCTTTACCGCTTTAGTTGTAGGTACATCAGTACAAATAGTTTAATTTCCCTGACTGTAACAAGCAGCAACAAAATTGAAGTTGATACCTGGAATTTGAGAAAGTAAAAGAGTTAGGTGGATTGGTTCTACACAAAATGCTCAGTTGGTTTTAATACTACAGTAAATAACACAAATCAGGAATAGCCTTTTTTTAATAAATGGTTTTGTTATTTGGTGTTTCTAGCTTTCAGTCTAACACCCGAAATACTACTTTGCTGTTCCAGGTGAACTTGCAGCATTAGAGCACAGAAGTTTTTCAAATTTTGATAAAGACACAACATTACAAGTGCGGGATACAGATGAAGCACTGCAGAGTGATCAATTCCAGATTGTTATGGAGAAACTAATGACAAAAGAGAAAGAGGTAAATATGTACCCATTTGCCGCTGAGAAACTCCTAGAGAATCATACTGACCGTTCGTCTAATTCACTTGTATATAGGAGAGGAGGTTTTTAGTGGACTAGTGCAATATGAGTGAACTGATTTAGCTAATGTTAAATCTTCAAATTAATTAAATTACGGTAAGGCTGGCTAGCCACTGGCTTTGCTTCAGAACACTAGTGACTTTGCATGTCATACGTAATTATAGTTGGCATGCGGTGGTTAATGTGCTGTTTTGTAGTTGATGTGGTCAACTGAGGACACTCCATTGCTCCCACTTCGTTGTTGTGGTGAACACAAGTAAAGAGAGCAGGCATTGAGGGGAAAACGGCACCACAATGCAGCAATCTTGATCATAAGGGCAAATGTCAGCTGGTATGAGGTGATTTCAACCAATGGATTCCATTCCTATACTCATTTACATGCTTTTAAAAAATTCATGTATTTTGACTTCAGTGGGTAAGGGGCCTAACTGTATTTTTTTTTCCTCCAAATCTCCAGTCTTTCAATGTTAATTATGATCTTGTTGTGTCTGCCAGTGTGCAGGTCTGAAGACTGAAATAGAGTTGATAACTGAAGAATATCATTCATGTCAGAGAAAATTGCAGCAGTGCCGAAATGAGTTGAAGGGAACTCACAAATGGAAACTAAAGGTATCTTGGTAAAGTTAGTTTTGGGTTGTTCCATTTAGTCAAAGCAGCCCTTGGACCAGATAGAACTTTGCATTTCATTCCCAATTAAAGTTTTCCAAGCAACTTTATTATCGATCTAAAGCAGTTTTTTTTACATATTAATATGAATTGCAGTGGTAGCTGGGGCTGGTGGTGGATAGAACAGGCCACTGCCCATGTTCTGAATCCAGTTTACTTAATTGGGGTGCTCATTTGTAGGGTTCCTGCTGGCCAAATGGTCATTAGATACTCTTTTTTTTTTACTAGCAATAAAACAAACTGAACTCTAAAACACTCAACTGTCCCTATAAAATGCTTGTATTCCATGCCAAATAATCTGTCTCCCCACAGACACGCTGCTCTTGCTGGGCGCCGATCTTCCTACTGCTGTTTGCTGTAGTATTGACATTCCTTTTCTCTACGGATGTGGATCGTTATCTATACTGAAACTTCAAACTACCTCAAGCTTATTAACTGATAGAATTATTTTATACCAAAACTTGTTTTTTTGACTGAAGTTACTAGTGTTAGTTAAATATATTTTTTTTAGAAAGAAACATTGTTTCACGGTAATGCTTTCTGGCATAGTTATCTAAGGAAACATGGATGTAGCTACTAAAGAAGTCATGCAAAATGTACTTGCCTGTTTTCATATTAACAATGTATTGCAGTGTTCTGTAATTTCTATTTGAATAGTCTATAAAGCACAGTGCCCAACCTATCGGTAGTTGAATAATTAAAAAGAACACCAACACATTTCTGCAGAATTGTTATGGTTCTAAAGATATCCCAAAAGGACAGTGAATATTATTGAACTTAATTGATCTTTAATGGTTTATCATTTTCACCATGTAGCTGCATTATTTCCCTAATTATACATTACCACTTGGTGGCTAATTAATGCAAGTAGGATTAGGAAGTTTGGACTGAGTGAATGACACCATGAATGTGTGAAGTCAAATCTTCAAACCTGATATTGAGGCCCCCATTCTCCACTGCTCCTGGTCATTTCATCTTCCTTCCGTTGTTCTCACATGCGCTCTGCTGGCCTGCCTTATTAAAGGACCCATACAAATATCCCCTGTAGTAGCTCCTCACTCACCCTCCATGGCCCATATGAGAGTACGCGTAGCACATTTTAAAAAACAAAACGGAGGATTGGCATTAAAGACCCCACTTACAACGCACGGTTTAATCTCATCAGACCACGAGGTGTGCTTTGCACATAAATAACCAGTCCATTAACAAGATCAAGGATATTCTCCAAAGAGGCAAAATGGGTTTTATTGCAATAAAATATCAAAAACTAGTCTGATAAGTTAAGAAATGTTTGTTTTACAAAATATAATGGTATATGTCAAATGTTACTCCAACACAGTAATTTTTTTTTATCAAAAAAAAAAGTCACCAAATTTTTATTTTTTTTAAGGTGCATTGGCAACATGTCCCATGCAATTTGCCTGGCACTTTCCTAAATGTCTGAACTAATTTATAGGCTCAAATTTGTGTTTTTCTTTATTTACTTATGGTATGGTGCAAAGCACAAGCCTTTATTTTGGGAGACAAAAGAGAAAGGGTGGGGGAGAGGCATGGTAAGCAAAAGTTTAGCCATTTTGCCTGATATAAGTTGACAGTGTCTTTTTGTGCTCTAAAGGTGTGCACACTTACTCATGTTGCCCACAGGAACTGTGCGCTACTATATGGAACCAAATAAATAAAAAACAAACAAACAAAGGGACATACAATATTCGGAAAATATTAAAAGTCTTAACCTGGTTTTCCACTGTATCCATAAATTAAAAAAAAAAATCCTAAAACTGCATTAGGTGCAAATATGCACTTCACCATATCCATCAATAAAAGCAATGTCTGATTGGTACACAAAGCTCAAACAATAAACCACAGTATGTCAGTCTTGATTGTTGCAAGATCAGTAGCCACATTCCATGACCATCTCTGTTACTGTTACCACCCATCTGTCCTTCTGTACAGTGCGATTTTCTTTCCACTCACCCCATTAATATGAACACATCAGATATTTAAAATACATTGTTGTATAGGATAGGAAGGAGCCGGTATTCCACATTAGTATCCAATTACATATCAAAGGCTATGATTTATATATTAAACTAGGAAATACTTTAAAGACCAGCAAATTCATCACAAATTAACCAATAGGCATTTTAAATAATTCAACCAATAGAGAGAGCATCATGTAGCATGGACTGTGTAAGTGATAGAGCAATCATACCTATACCATTCACAATATTCATATGATCTTTTACAGAGCAACAGCTGGTAGTATTACAGTTTCTGTGAGGATTTCAAGGTCTGTGAAATGATCTTGTCCATGAAACATGTGTCTCAGGTCCTTGCTCCAGGCCTGTAGTGGTAATTGCAAAGAAAAATATATTGACTCTGGAATTGTGAAAGAATACATCTGCATTGTATGCAAGTCTATTTTAGAACACGTTGTCTGGACAATGAAACGCTTCAGTGGGATAAGAGACAAGCAATTCTCAAAGTTTTTTGTGGTGTCGAACCAGTAAACAGCTGGGTAATGCAGAAGGAAACCAAACATGGTGCAGAGGTTCCACTCAGGACAAATGATGTCTCCTAGTGAGATGGTTCCTGGCTGTTCATCCAGGTAAGGTCTTAGATATGTTAAGAGGTCCAAAAGATGACATCGGATATGGCAAAGTTGATCTTGGTTAAATATCTTGGGTTGCTGAAGCCAGGCAGAAACATCCATTACATGTAAATCTTGACTCTGTAATAATGTACTCAGGCAAGAGACTGCCCTTGACACACGGATAATAAGAATAGTCTCTGACATGTTAAGAACATGGAGAGGTCCCTTTATGAAACCCATCTGTTGAAGCTCCTGAAGGTATGCCTGGATCTGTAACTTACCTGCTGCACTGAAATCATAAAGGAAACATGGCTTTAGTCCACAGTCAACAGACAGTATTTCAGCAGCAAGTTTCAGGGCAAATGACCTCTTTAACCCTTTAAGATGGTTCTTCGCTGCCGAGTGCAGATCCATGATGAGGGACATTGCTGGAGTAATGAAGGAAGTGTTGACTCGTCTCAAGTTTTCCCATCTACCCTGCAGCAAAAACACCTTCAGTGAAACATTGATGACTATACTGGCAGTAAACTGCCAATGCTATACTTTAAAGATGTAAATGTCACATACATTTAAATTTCAGTGCAACTTTTTATGAGCACAAAATAAGTAAGCAGCAGCTCAGTTTAGGCAGCACTGTACTATACAGCAGCCGCGGCGTTGTCAAAGAAGCGTCCGCGGCGGTGCTGTATACAGCACCGCCGCAGACGCTTCTTTGACAGCGCCGCGGCTGCTGTATAGTACAGTGCCAATATGTAGGGCACTTCTTTAACGGAGGGGAGTCTGGGTCTCCAGAAACCCTCCCCCCTGCGTGCACCCATTAATATATATTACACACACACACACATTTTTGACAAAAATATTGACACCCTAGACTTAATATTTGGTTGTATGGGTCTTTGGTGAAAATAACTGCTAGCAAGCTTCCTATAGCCATGAATGAGCTTCACTTTATGTGCAAACAGCTCCAGTTCTCCCAGATTTGAAGATGCCTTCTGCCAACTGCTGTGCTCAGGTCTCTCCTCAGGTGTTCTATGGAATTTGGATCTGGGGTTAAATATATAAAGTGCAGTTATGGCAAATCGCTAATTTTCTGCAATATTGTTGCACAGACTTATGTCAATTTAATTAAAGGCAAAATTTAACATTAAATAAATCATCATTTTAAATCTAGCCAGTAATGGCGCCGAAAATCATAGATTTTGCCAAAATCGCAGTTTGATAAATTTACTCCATGAACTCATTGCTGGCCACAAACAGTCCAGCATCTTGTCTTGAAAAAATATTTTTGAAATGTGTTTGGGGTCAGCTGTGATACTGGGTTCAACATTGCCTGGTTACCTCCAGATTTCATGATACCATACACACATTGAAGACACCTAGTGCTAGATACAGCCCAGCAAAACCAAAACATCATTAAAATCACCCTGTTTGACTGTAGGAAAGGTGTTATTTATGCCTCATTTTGCTTCCTGTAAATATAGGGATGACGCGTTTTACAAAAAAAAACACTCTAGTTTAGTCTCATCTGTTCATTGGGCATTCTCCCAGAGGGAATTTAGCTTGTTTTGGCAAACTCCGGTCTGACTTTCTTATGTCCCCTATCTCAGCATTCAGGCCTTCCTGGGCTGCCTACCATATATCTCCCTTTCATTGCAGTGGCAATGGATGGTGCAAGGTGAAACTATCATATATTGTCTCTAAAGGCTAGCTTGAATAAGTACTGCAGTTAATCGAGGTACTTTCTCCACCAATCGAACAATCTTGAGCTGCACTCTCCCATTCAGGCATCTCTTGCTGTTAAGTGCATATAAGTTGGGTACAGTGCCATGGGCCTTAAACTTCCTAATAACATTACGTTCGGAGGTAACCGGAACATCAATGTCTCTGGAGATTGATTTGAAGCCTTGAGATTGTCAACAATGCTTGCCAACAATTTTCCGTGTGACCTCCCCAGACAATTCTCTGGCTTTCTTTTCTCTATGCTCACTGAAGTACACACAGTGACACAATATTTACATTTAAGGATTTCTGTGTTGAATAAGCTACAACTATGTTTCAACATTTTATTATACTGCAGAAAAGAAAAAAAATAGATAAGGGGGATACAAAGATATTTTTTAATTTCAATAATTTTCTTGAAAGAAATGGTGCATTATTAGAAAAAACTGCAATGGTCCCAATATTTTTAGCCACGACTGTAGAAGAAAGTTAAACCACCCATAGGTAAAAACCATTGTTGAATTAAAGGTCTTATTAGCCTAGAGAAGCGGTTCCCAAAGTGTGCGCTGGGGCTTCCAGGGGTGCCGAGGCCAGGGGAAAACAAAATGACCAAACCGGCGGCGCCCGTGACCCAGCATCCTCCTTGCTTATGTCAGGCGTGATGTCATCACATCCGACATATTCAGTGAGCAGCGGCGGGAGAGAGGAGGATGCTTGGTCCCAGGCACTGCCGGATTGGCAAGAAGACAGAAGAAATAAAAGAAGGCCAATTATGGTAAGTAACGAAACGGAGGGTAAATGGTGATAGGAATCAGCAATTGAGGGGCAAAAGAATGAAGGGGGCACAGGGTGCGAGGAGGAACGAAAAGGAAAAGGAAAAAAATGATATCCACCAGGATCATAGGAGGACAATTTACAGAACACAGAATTAAGCAGTAAATTATGTATTTTAAATGTCTGTGCTCTATCTACAATCTATTTTATTAAAATCCTATGGCAGCAGTGTGAAAGCGTTATCAGAGGCAGGGATGGCTATATAAGTAACCATGACATTACAAGACATAGGAACCCATGGTTATGCCAATAAGTGGGGAATAAATATTAATCACATGAACATAAAAATGTCAAAAGTACTAAGGGAGGGCAAAGTAGATGTATTCACATATGTGCCAACATTTAGAAGACCTTTCCGGGAACAATGTAGGGGCCCTTAATCACTGGCGCTTTTTAATGCGAGTGCAAATCACTCAACTGCTTGTTAAAACCCAGTGAAGTCTAAGGGCTAGATTTACTAAGCTGCGGGTTTGAAAAAGTGGGGATGTTGTCTATAGCAACCAATCAGATTATAGCTTTCATTTATTTAGTACCTTTTACAAAATGACAGCTAGAATCTGATTGGTTGCTATAGGCAACATTCCCACATTTTCAAACCCGCATCTTAGTAAATCTAGCCCTAAGTGACCATATCCATTTCATTCATTCATACTAGCGTCTACATACATTTGCACTGCTGGTATTTTTTATATTTTATTTTTTTAAGACTGCTTGTTCCATTTTCATTGCCTTCAAATCATATCACCACAACTTGACAAAAAATGTCTATAATCAATATAAGTGGTTAACAGGAGTTGTTAAACCACCATTGTGCTGTATTTTTCCAAATACCAATGAACCATATTTCAATTAAGTTGTGTGCTACATGTAATATTCCCACTGAAATTAATGATATGGTATAAAAGAATGGCGTTACTGGGGCTCCTCTCACCACCCACCAATCACATCACAACTAGCAAGGGAAACCAGTTGTATTTGGTTGCAGCAGGGCTCCTTCCTACCAAGCAAAGTTTCTTTTTCCCCCCAGTGAATTACAATAGGAAGATTTTCATATGGATTTCAGAATGATTAAATATTATCCTTAAAGATTTGTATAATATGTAGGCACTAAACAAAACATTAAAAAAACAAAAAACAAACATTAAATAAACAAACCAGCTGTGTCTGTCTAATCTGTACATGGATTTCACTACAGCAGGGTAACCCCACACTAGTATCCTTGTATTTAGTGCTTCACATTGGTTAAGGAATTTGGGTGGGGGATTTGGGGGATCATACTGTCTTTTTATGATTAATATATTAACCCACTTCTATGGCCCATTCATTTTAATATGGTTTCATCATGTAGCAGAAGTGCTGAAAACTTTAATGAATGGGCTATTGAAACAATGGGAAAAGCTCTGCACTGGTTGCACAAACACACATCATCATGTCACACACATATTAACAGCATACTAGACACTTATGAAGCATAAATACATAGTGTTTATAGCTTTGGGGTTTTGTTTTTTTGTACTTCCGTTTTTTTGACACAAACGCAAAGCCAGTTGGAAAGAGCCCTAACACTTTTAAGATGTAAACAATGAACATCATATGCAGACATAGATCACTGAAATATCAAATATAATACGACCACTGGGTAGAATCATAACATTTCTATTGCAATTCGGCTCATACTTACCACCACTAATAACTGCATTCGTCAAAGTCCAAAAGCTAAGGAATAAATGCTGAAAACCTGGGATTAGCCATTGGAGACAAATGGCAACTATGAATTTAGATTCTTCTTAAATGTCTTTAGCTTTCAGAAATCCCAACACCACTTTACACATATTCCCCACTAATACCCACCTACCATCTAATGGGCGAAACAACAAGATGCACGTGTCTCTGGTCTCTGCATGTGCACGCTGTACACATGTCTATGTCTCTGCATCTGCACGCCGTACACATGGAGCTGAAGGTTCTTCCTTCTTCCGGGTCACATGATCAGGGTTGTTATGACCACATTCCTAGTTAAAGGGACATGATAACATGACCACCTCTTGCTGTGGGATAGGTGTTAGCAGCATGCATGGCTACAGTAATAGTTACGAAAATCAGTTTACAAAGTTAACTATCTTTAGTCCAGGAATTAGCATTCTTTGTTATATCTAGAGAGGTGCGTGCGTGTTAGTTATATATCTTCATTGTGTTCAACTAGGTACAGACTCTTCATGTGCGTGGTAAAATAGCAGCAGCTGTAGCAAGCTACTGTCACCAGTGCAGTAGTTATTTACATTACAACAGGTTACTTAATTTTTAACATTGTGAATAGATATTTTGGAGATAGAAACTCATTGCCATATGAATACTTTTTTTGTTTTATGATATAAAGGTTTTAATATTTGATTGTTCAGCTTACAGGGGACTCGGCTAACAGACATCTTAATTGGATGCTTTGAAACAAGATTTGTCATTAAATAGCAGAATACCTTAAATGCCATATTTTAGTTACAATTACATTGGTCAATAAATGAAGGCTAATTGTATTGTTTAGTATATTACCTGTTGCACAGTTTAGTATTACTGACTTAATGTAAGGTGCTACTAATAAGCAAAACACATATTGCTAATGTTGAGTCAAGTGTTTTGTTATGTTATATCTGGTATTATATGCATAGCTGGGAAATGCTAAACATGTTGCCCAACACATTTTCTAAATTGTAAAGTTTACTATATGAAACTTTCAATAGCAGTATAATACAAAAAAAAATATGGTGGTAATAACTGAATCTTATAGTATTGTTAAATTAAATGAATTCGAAATATCACAGAAGTGATTTAATCATACATGTTTATCTGTCTGTTAAACAGTAATTGCTAGTCAGCTATGGGTTCTTCAACAGTCACACAGATGGAAAAGCATGCTGCCTTTCTGGTTGTAAACGGAGATTGTGATAGTGGCAAGTGCAGCAAGCCAGGGCTACATTTATCATGAAGGCTACATAGCCACATGCCTGGGGCAACTATTTTTAATTTTTGCAACTGTGTCTTTACTATTTTTCCCCATTCAGAACAATGAAGGGAGCTGATGGATATGGGAACATGAGGACAATTACTTATTTAGGACATATCTATTTACAATCCCCAGGATAGCATCATGCTAAATATAGCCTTAGGGTAGTGACTAACAATACTATAGTGTCCCATGGAGATGAGAATTGTAATTTCCCATTCTACAGTGTTCTTTCACTTTAATGTCTAGCTGCTTGTACATACCAAATAATACAATTTTGAATGCACGTCATTAGCATATAGTCAAAATAGGATATATAGGGGCCTTGAATTTTTTCCATTATTGCTATAGCAATTATTGATTTTATAAAGAAAGTCAGATTATAATAAACATTGATGATCAATAAAATGCTGTTACACTGGCACCTTGAAGCCTACATAATTGTGTAATTATCAGCAGTGTTCTTTTTCTCTGAAGCTCAAACAGGTTCATCCAGTTTGGTCATAACATAACACAGGCACTGTACAGGAGGCCTTGTTTCAACTCACCAAGACCTTATCAGCACATCTAAAGATACTGCAATATCAGTTAACTGTTTAATGGGTCTAGGTGAAATCAGTGTACATTTCTGCAAGCAAACTAGACAATAAGAAAAGGAACAAACAAGCAGCGGACTGAGTAAAAGAGATAAGTGACCAACACTAAACCCAATGAAATAGTGAAATACAGGGTTAAACTCTAGTAATGTACACCAGGAGTTACTAATATGTGGTCCCATGAATTTTAGATGGATTTCTGTGAGCTCTTTTTTTTGAAACCTAAAAGCCCTATACGGTGGCAGGAAATAACATCCTAGAAGGCTCATAAGGACCTTCTAAGAACAAAATGATTACGAAAACCAAACCTGAATTGCGGTATGTAAAATAAAAGTTATTAAGAGATTGCCCCTGATATTGCATTCTTATTTTTAGGCATATAATCTAACTTCTACTATCTCATTTGTTAGGTCAATTATATAGCTAATAAGGTTAAAAAAAAATAGGTCCATCAAGTTAAAACTTTCAGAAATTCTAATTGTGTTGATCCAGCGGAAGGCAAAACAAAACCCCTAGTGTGCTAATTTAACCTCAAAGGGGAGAAATATTCCTTCCTTACTCCAAACATGGCAGTAACATAAATTAAACAGAACCCAATACCTATGTCTGTGGATACACTCAATAACCCAGTCTAAATATTTCCTGTTTATAACTATACTTAGTACTCTCATCTTAAGTACCAGGTTATTAGTGGGGGGGTTGCCTGTGGAACATGTACCGGCCCTCCTCTCTCAGGGGCCCCCCACACCAGGCATTCTCGTTGTACCAGCTCAAGGGGTGTCAGCAGGGTACAGTGTGGTACTTGGTGGCTGTCTCCTCCTCTGCGACCAATCACCTTCCTTTGTGTGTCTGTGGATCTTATGATCTGTCCCCCCTCCCTTCCTTCCTCTATGTGTGGCTGTCTCCTATGACCATCACTAACACATATTGCATGTGATGCACACCACATGACAGGTGCCGTCCCATGTGTGCAGAGCTGCAAGAGAGGCAGACAAAAGAGTCTGCCTCTCCAACACAGTGCGGATGGAACAAGGTAAGTATGGGGGGGAGGGGTCTTAATATAATTTAGTTGAGAAGTAGGCTATTAAGTAGTGATGAAGTATGGGTGGGGGCTACTTATTTAATGGGTGCTATTTTATTTGTGGGGTGATGGGGTTGTTTAATTTAAATGTGGGGTCTATTAATTGAAGGTGGGGTAATGGCACCTTTAATTTTGGGATCATTTGGGGGTTTTTAATCGAATGTGTGGGAGTTTGGGTAGAATAAGGGCTATTTATTAAATTGAAATATTTTATTTTTAATGTCGGGGATGGTTGTGGGAAATAGTTATATTTATTAAATGTAAATGCTATTAATTTATTTCTGGGATGGGGTGGGCTATTTAATGGTGGCGTGTGGTTGGGAGCTTATTACGTTTTCTTTTATAAATTATTTAGAGAGAAAAAATGTCTGAGTACAAAATCAACAAAATGTATGCAAAGCTACATAGAAAGCATGAAAGGCATATGAAAAAAGATATCATCTGACATGATACCTTAGAGTATGTAGCTAGACAATGACCATATCAAAACATTTGCATTTTAATATTAGAACAAATAAACAAATGTGAAGGCAACAAAGAGGAAGGAGAGCTGGAAAGGGGGTCACTAGGTGTAAGCAGGATTGGTAGAGTCCAAGTGAAATCATATAGTTAGTAGCAAGCAATGGGTGATCTGGGAAACCAGGTAGAACACGTCCCTTGAGAGACTTAATCCTGAAGTGAAGAGTCATTCGTCATCTCCAACTGCTAGAGACGGAGGGCCAAAGGATGCTTTAAAGTCAGCTTATTCCTTAAACTACAACAAGCTAAACCAAGTAGCCCAAAGGCAGAGTGGTTGGGAGCTAATTATTTAATGGTGGGTGCTATTAATTTATTTGTGGGATGATGGTGGGGCTATTTAGTTTAATTTAATAGTGGGGCCTCTTAATTTAAAGTGGGGTGTTGAGATCTTTAATTTAATGCTGGCATGGTTTGGGCTATTAATTGAATGTGGGGCTGAGTTTGGGGAGAAAGAAGGCTATTTATTAAATGTGAATATAAATGATTTAATGTCAGAGATGGTTGTGGGAAATAGTTATATTTATTAAATGTAAATGCTCATTTATTGCTGGGGCTGTTTGGAGGGAGGAAATAGGGTTATGTATTAAATGGGAATACTATTAACTTAATGTTGGGGCTGGTTGCAGGGAGGGAGGTTTAATTATTAAATTATTTAATGTCAGGACTGGTTGGAGCTTTCTAAATTTCATGTACTGGTCTTTTTTCCAAATTCCATTCCAGGATGCAAACAAACACCAACTGAGCTAAAGACACCAGCAGCCACAGGGAGTGAAAGTGACAAGAACAGGTAGGAGAAAGTAGGACAGTCTGCCAACTGTCCTGAATCAGGTGGGGCAGTCCCACATTTGGGTGACTGTCTCGCTAAGTCAGGATTTGGTCCGACTGTAATTACAGTTGGGAGGTATGTCCTGCTTCACACTGCTCTATTTTGTCTAAAATGATAGCCATATTAGGCCATAGGTGTCTCCCTGTCTTATGTACCCCAGCCCCCCAGAGCCTTAATCCAACTCTGGTTATGTGGAGCAGTATCAAACGTTTTTGTAAAGTCGAAATCAGTTGCACTACGAAGATTCATCTTAAAACTTACCTACCCATAAAAATGACTAATATTTGTGAGGCATGACTGATCCTTCGTTTCTACAATATATTTCAGAATCATATTCCTCAGAATTCCTTTAAATAATTTACCCAGAACTGAAGTCAGTCTCACAGTATAATTCCCAGGTTCCGATTTTGTTCCCCATTTAAGGATTAGTATCACATCTACTTTCTTCCAATCTTGTGGAGGCGACCTAGTTATGAGGGACACCATAAATATAAGAAATAGCAATTAGTGAACTTAATTCCTTTAGTACACATGGATGGATGCTGGGCCATTTGCTGTATCTGTCAATCTTGTTTAGGTGTAATTCCTCCTGTTTTAGGCTACTTGATAAGCACTGGCATTTGCAGTATGTTTATGTATGCACTTAATATGCATTTATTCTACGGTTGGATGCATTTAATAAGTGTTTGTAAATGCAATTAAATTGCATTCTAGATTTTTACCCACAATTCAATATCTCACATTGCTGAGAAAATGGAGTTCGCTGTCCTCATCAATCTGATCTTTCAGGTTACAGCAGTAGCAGCTCTGCTTAATCAGAGAACAATTTAGTTAGAAGAGAAGGCGTTATTAGAGATATAAATCTCAGGAAATATGACAATAATTTATTTGCAGATTCCTATTCCTATGTCTGTCAACACATTTGATGAGTTCTTTCTGCTTCCTGTACTGACAAAGCAAAATACTTGGCTGAGGCATGGTATAACCCCAGAGGAAAGTCTTCTTGCTACATTTATGTATGTTCATACACCTCTTCCTGTAAATTTTCCTCTTGAATTTTTATTACCCAATGCTGTTTGCTTCTAATCCATCCCCCAGTGTCATGGAACATTCCTATTTGATGTGTTGTGTTATATTTTCTTGAGAAGGATTTTTTTTAAATTGCCCAACATGCTAACCGATAATTTGTATTAATATTATATCACACTTGCCAACTCTCCCGGAATGTCCGGGAGACTCCCGAAATTCGGGTCAGTCTCACGGACTCCCGGGAGAGCTGGAAAATTTCCCGCATCCCGCACCTGGCACCCCAAAATGACGCGATTTGCTGTGAATTGTGTCATTTTGGCCCCGCAACAAACCGGCATTTCTGTCACGGGGGTGGGGTCAAAATGACTCGATTGGAAGCATCCCGCCCCCCTCCCCGCCCCATTCCGTCCTCTAGACATGCCCCTCTCTCTGAAAAAACAAGGAGAAAGTAGGCAAGTATGCATTATATTACAATATAACCATATATTATAATGTAACATCAAATTTATAATACACACATTAAAAAGTAGATCCCCACACTCACCAAATACATTATTATTGCCAGCTACTTCAAGTTGTACTCAGCGAATGTTAGTTCCACACATTGCAATATATGTTAAGCTGACCAATACAAAGTCTTACCTGACAGTCCTATACTAAATATAAACATGAACTCAATATGAATTTTAACATGATCATTATTATGCTTTCTAAATGAGTTGAGTCTTACATTCAGCTTTTAAAGACAAGTATCCCCAGGGGAGGGCTGGCAAATTTTAGCCTGGGGGGCAAGACTCGACTCAGCAGCTTATTAGGAATATTTTAAATGAAAATAATATAGGTGGCCCAGCCCAAGGTAGCTCACTATGGGACCGGCCTAGCCTGCTCCTGATCACCCCCCCAAGCAATAGCAGCTAGTAGAAATCTGACCCAAGAGAATTACCCAACATGATTTGGATAGGGAGGGGACCAAAATTAAGGGTTTCGTCACAAAACCAGTTTTTAACATAGAAAGACTAAAGTATTGAGCTCAACCACATGTATTTAATGAATGTAATGAAATTAAATGAAAACTGGGGTGCTGTTCTAGCTACTTCAAGCAGTACTAAAACAGGGAATGTTAATTGCACAATATGTTAAGCTGTCCAAATTATCATAGATGTTAACAAATACTGTTTATCTTTAAAAGAGCAATTACCTTTCTCAGTCTTCTCTCTACTTTCGACAGATAATCCCAATCGTGCACATAAAGTATATGTCAGGCGCCGTCCCGGTGTGCTCACTTCCACACAGGGACGGGCGCCCGCCTCCTGTGGCGCGCTCACGTCTGGTTGCTCTGCAACCACATGCACAATCTCTGGCGGCTCGGCGCATGCATGTCTTCATCCACCCAAATAGTGTTCACTATGTCATAATTCTCTTAAAATATCATTAATTCCAGGCCACCTATTTTGCTAATAAGACTCCCAACATTTCTAGACCATACATTTATTATTATTACGGACACTTTTAATTTCATGTTTCTCCTTATTATCAAAGCCCTGTTCCCTGTCTTGTATAGTGCATTTATCTTCACACTCCCACAAGCTTTTAGATTAAAATCTTCAAGAGACATGTAACCACATTCTCCCCCAAAACAGCTGCACCTTCCCCATTGAGGTGCAACCCCTCCCATACTGTATAGCTTGCAGCTGAGAGACCGTTACTTAGCCCTGCAACGCATGTCTAAGGCTCCAGAGCAGAATCCAAAGCTATTGCTCAAGCCAAAGTGGACACCACGGCTGGTGGTGCCAGTAAGAAAAGTTTCTCCACCTGTGTTTTTTGAATGTAATGAACCTGGGCACTTCCGTGCTGAATGTCCAAAGCAACTGGAACCAATGGACTGTACTATGGCTCGGTGGAGATCAGCCTTTCCTAGTTGCTGCACTATGTCTCCCTCCATGGGGAGTCCTTCCATTATTCCAAGTGCCTGTCCTGGTGAACAGGAGTGCCGTTTCGGCCCTGGTGGATTCGGGGAGCGAGTTGACATTAGTCTCCAGTCCTTTGGTTCCAAAAGACGTGTCTGCAAGGTTACCTAAAGGGAAGGTGATGTGCATTCATCAAGCTACTGTGTAGTACAAGCAGACTCCAATTACCCTAAAAGGCCAAATGGTTGAGGTGGTGGCTACTATAGCCCTAAAACTACTGCACCCCCTTATCCTGGGATGAGACTTTCCCATGTTCCAGGAGGTTCTTAGTGACCGGATTCAGCTGGAAATACAGGTAACTGACACACTGTCCGAAAGTTCAATCTTAAAGGAACCTGTCCAAATCACTGGGCCTGGGAAAAGAGACAACAGAACTATCGCCTATGGATGCTGAATACAGGTACACAATCGCTACTCATCCCAAGTCTCACCCAAGGAAACAAAAGGGGAAATTGAGCCAATCATTTACCAGTGACATTGTCATGGAGACTTTGGGGTTAACAGAGAAAGTTGAGAACTGATTCCCAGTTCCAAGACTCATTTCATTGCAGGACTTTGCTAGGGATCAACATAATGATGCTAACCTAGAAACTGCCTTTAGATCTGTGGTAAAAGTTAATGGTGAAAACTGCCAGGCCGGCAGAATGTGTACCGTATTTTTTTTTTATTAAAGGGGATTTGTTGTATAGGGCAGAGGTTGTTCAGGGAAGGAAAGTTGAACAACTGTTAATTCCACAGGTACACGTGCCTTTTAATATTGGAAACTGAACACACACATCTTTGTGGGGGTCATTTAGGAGAGGATAAGACTCGGGAAATAGTTTTACTATGCTGTTATTGGCCAAGAATGCATAGGGCTGTAAAAAGCTATTGCTTATCCTGCCCAGAATGTAAAAATATCTCTCCAAAACCTGACTACAGGGCCCCATTCTTGTATAGAAAGAAGAGATATAGAGTCTGCCAGTTGGAAAAAACGGTGGGCCATATAGTCACACAGCAATGTTGTTCAGGGGCTTAGAGGGATCAGTCTTGTGTGAACTATGTAAAGAGTGGTAATAGGGTAACCTAGGGAGGATAAGAGGGTGATTGTAGCATTTATATAAGAAGAGAGTGGTCAACCGTGTCAAATGGAGCAGAGAGATCCAGGAGAATTAGAAGACAGCAATAACCTGTAGTTTTAGCACTGTTTAAATCATTGACAACCTCAGTCAATGCAGTCTCTGGTGAGTGTTGCAAATGAAAGCCTGACTGAAGAGGATCCAATAGGTTGTTTGCAGAAAGTAATTGTGTGAGGCGAGTGTAGGCAATTCTCTCTAGAAAAGTTACCAGTAGCGAGAGAGTAATTATAGATTTTAGTTAGAGGTGGAGTGAGCACAGGAGACAGGGATCTATCGATTTGTGAAGGAATAGGATCAAGAGGACAGGAGGTAGAGCAGGAAAAGAGTAGATATGTCATCTTCATTTGTGGAATAAAATGGGGAAAAAAGGTGTTGGAGAGAGGTGGAAAACTGTTGAAGATTAATAGCGTTTTTTGATTTCTACAAGTATGAGGAGGCTTGGTAGACTTTGACAGCTGAGAGGTTAAAATCCTGGGGGTGAGCATAGCTGATAAGGTGATGATCTGAGAGGGGGAGAGTAGTGTTAAGGAAATCAGAAACTAAGCATAGTCTAGAGAAAACAATATCAAGGCAGTCGCTATCTTGATGAGTAGAGGATTCAACTCACTGGGAGAGGCCAAAAGAGGAGGTCAGAGAGAGTAGTTTGGAGGCAATGGAACATGGATTAGCAATGGGGATGTTAAAATCACCCATGATGATGGTGGGGATGTTGGAAGATTAGAAGTGAAGGAGCCATGCAAAGAATTGTTCAAGAAATTGTTGGTGTGGTCTGAGGGGTGGGGGTTGATATATCACAGCATCACATATAGAGAACCTAAGTGATGGGACAGTGTTTGATTGTGTGAGCCATGTTTCTGTTATTGCCAGAAGGTTGAGGTTGTTTGAGAAGAAGAGATTGTGTATGGAGCCAAGTTTGTTACAGAATGTGCATTCCAAAGGGCACATTTAAAGGACTTTGGAAGAGAGGGGAGACAGGCGATGTGTTTGAGGGTTGCCGGATTACGTTATAGTTCAAATATATGTGTGTGTATGGGAAAAGTGAACGAGACTTGGGATCAATATCAGCGACATGGCTAATATATTTGTGTGATTCTAGGGTTGCAGAGGTCGGGAGTGTGTACAAAGCATCCTCCCACCCACGTCCATAGATTTCGGTGGATTTGCATGGTCACATTGCCCTCTAGGTTGCAATATAGTAGTATACTGTACTCTGTAGTACTACAGAGTACAGTAGTTTTAAAGTGGTAATAGACTATTTACAACTACCAAGTAATATTTTTAAATAAATTAATTAAATTAATATGAATACAAAAGTCACAACCTTTTATAGAGATTAACTGAAAAATGTAAAGATAATCCTTGCGTTCCTACTTTCTTTTGTTAAACTATTAATTTATCAGTGCACTTTTCAAACAGTTACCATGGAAATGAAACAAAAACAAAGCTCAAACATTGCTTGGCTTTGCAAATAATATGTAGCCCCGGATAGCAGCAATTTGTGTCTTTATATTATAAAGTTATACTATAAGATGTATAAACTCTGGAGTATTTTCTTGTGGCTTATTTATCAAGTTTAATTTATTAGCTAAATATAAGGCATTGAAAATCAGATCTCTAGCATCTCTCCATGCCAGGTTCGGCAGGTAGGAGAACAGCAAAGCAGATATGAACTCAAAACGAGTCGCAATATTATTTTTCTGCAGATTTATGGTAGAAAAATAACATTTAAGTACATCAGCATCTCTCCAATACGAATAATTTTAAAATTTTGCTGAGGTACAGCACTATTGCACAAACAAAATAACTAATAGAACTAGTGGCTGTCAAGTTCTAGTGCAGTGTATATGAAAGGACAGGGTCTAAGAGCTTTGACTAGAACTGAATAGATACATATCAACTGAAGTCTCCAGCTAACAATTAGATAGGTTAAGAACAATTTTAATACAGTTACATGTTTCCTATCTAAGGGCAGCAGAAAAGTAAAATAATACATTTTCTATCATTTTAATTTGGATAATGTGAATTAAGAAAAAAATCATGAGTTTCCCTTTTAAATGTTCTGATCCCATTACAAATCTATTTTACGTACATAGCTCCACATTTGGGGAAAAAAATATCTTGGCAAAATAAACCCTCTCTGGATCTGGTAAAGACACACAGTACCACAAACAAGCCAAATTGCCTTGAAGCCACACAACCATCCATATAGACCACACTGGATTAGCGTCTGATGGGTGTATTTACTAAACTGCGGGTTTGAAAAAGTGAAGATGTTGCCTATAGCAACCAGATTCTAGTTATCAATTATTTAGTACATTCTACAAAATAGCTAAAATCTGATTGGTTGCTATAGGTATCTCCACTTTTTTTAAACTCGCAGTAAATATACCCTTGAGAATCATAGCAGCATTACCGTGGGCACATCTAACAGGTATATATAGTATACACTGCCCTAAAAGGAAACATTACTAACTTCAAACTTGTCTTATTCTATGTCCTGGATATAATCTAAAACATTTATTTTTAAAATTGCAGATATTTGTTTTGGAATAGAAATCCAAACATGTGTCCTGATTCAAAGGAAGCACAAAGTGTGCTCAACATTTGCAAAATGTATTTTCCTATTAAAATTAAAAACAAGCAGCCATTTTTCTCACTTTTTTAAAAAAAAATAAATTAAAAATTAAAAAAATGAATTGGGATATGATCCCATGTTATTTAATGAAATGCATTCTTGGCAACTACGGAGAAGAGAAAAGAGGGATTACTAATAATATTTTTATTAACTTTTATTTATAGGGTGCCACGAGGCCCGCAGTGCTGTTCAGATGGAAAACAAGACAGTACATGGTATAACAATACAATAAGAAAATAAACAACTATCAACACAGCTACTGGGGTGCAAAGGGTATATTCAGCGCATAAAACCTCTGCCCATTAGTGTGGGCGCAACTAACAGGTATAGTGGTGCAACAGCAATGGAAGAGTGGAGTTAATGGGCAGAGCGCCCAAGGAGGAGGTGCATGTGAGAACAGGAAGGAAGAGGACCCTCCTCAATAGATCTTACAATCTACAATCTTACATTTGTCTGCTGCCCTCAGACAAATGGTTGACATGTGGGTGAGCCAATGCAAGGGGATTTGAGGTCACAAAGCAGTGGGAGAGATGGAGGATGAAAGTGGGTGAAGCATACTACATGGTGCAGCACAGTGGCTTAGTGGTTAGTACTTCTGCCTCACAGCACTGGGGGTCATGAGTTCAATTCATGACTGTCACGAACGCGCTCCCAGCTGCCGTGACGTTGGGGTGTTTGCTGTATGAGGTCACACACGATTTCAGCCCGCAGTCTCTCTCACCTATCACACAGGTTCTTAGACCTACGGAATCGCCCCCAAACACAGCGCTCTCACACCCCCCGACACTTCAGGTACAGCCACCACCTATTGGGTACGGGCAATAGGACCCCAATATACTATCCCACACTGGCACACAGGCTCCTAGTTCCACAAACTAGCAAGACTCCCACCAGCACACACAGGGTTAACTCTTCACACCTCCAGACTGTTACACAAATGTACATACAAGCACACACAGCTTGTTAATCAAATGTATCAACAAATCTCACACTGGCATTCCAAGGGTTTACCTGGACGAGCAATCTCCTCTATAAAGGCTATGGATTATTTAGAGTATCAAGGACGCAACTTATTAAATTTTAGATTTAATATACAAAAGGTACAGGGCATTCAGATATAAAGAAAAATAAGGAATAAACAAATAATAAATTTGACATAACAAGCAAAACAGTTTAAAATAAAAGAGATAACCTACAGAGCATTACTTACATATAATAATCTGTATGCCTGGGGCAGGCAGAAATAATGGACAGTCCTTCAATTAGATTGATCCCCAAAAGTCTGACAATTTGTTCCCTCAGAACACAGATTTTTAAGCAACCTCAAATGGGTGCGGCATTCACAGGGGCAGGGTTAATGCTAATCGGGGTTGTGTCCTGGGACACCTTTTCAAACCAAATTTACCTGTTGACTGATTTATTAACCAATTCTACAATGTGATATATTTGTCCTGGACAGCGTTACATCGATCCAATTTTATCATTAACCAATCCCCTATGACTTTGTACATCTTTTCATATCAAACATGCCTAAGTACAGGGCATTCGCAGAGCTTCCACTCCTTTTCTTCATTTTTCTGTGGGGCAGAATTCTTAATTTAACATATGAGCTGCCCTTCCTCATGCTATTGAGGAATAGGTGGTTGATCTCTGCTTTTATTGATTTTAAGTGGTATATTTTAAAACGGAATTCTTTCTGTCTATACAGTATTACATATAGGCTATGTTATCCCCTGGCCTCATTGAGCCAGGCCACATGCTGAGCGGTACCTACAAGTCTATTCAAGTGTCACAAGCAAACAGTGCTATGTCCTGGAAGCTGCTAAAAGTGGCAGGCTTATCTCCTCACACTGGGATGTAAAAACCTCCAAACACCATTACATCAGACTCTGCGTCTTTTACTGTTACACTAGCTTATCAATGGATTCATTTGATACAACCTATTTACCCTGCAGTTATGAATTATCCCTTGTAAATAACTGCAAGCTCTCTAATTTACACCTAGGGGTTAGTTTGTGTTTATACTACCTATTGAAGGGAAGTAAATTAGCTAGGGAAATACATGATCAAATACAATGGATGTCTGATCTGCATATCTAAAGCTGGTCTCTGCACAAAGGGTTTACCTAACTCAATTACCTGTTCCTGGGCTCATTCGGTCACACCTTTATCTGAATTGAACATCAGGTGAATTTAGGTATTCATGCAAAGATTTATTTGGGTCCTGACATCCAATATTCTATTTCAGCATATCAGATCTATGCTTTATCCTGACATCTCCCCCCTTCAAGAGATGGCATGGGCATTGACTGACAGGTCAGTGCCCAAGATCATCTCATCTAATTTCCCCCTGGGTCCACTGTAATAGCTGCTAGCTGGCTCTCACTGTCATTATGAGCCTTCAACCGATTATCATGAAAATTTCTCTCTATCATCCTGGCAGGGGAATCATACCACTGCTTCTGGCTGGTCTGGGCCTGCATCACGTTCTCATGTACCAACCCTGTTACAGTGTGCACTTTGTCTCTAATCCTCATGTCTTCTAAGTGAAAGCCTGAGGGAAAAATGGCCAGGAATTCCTGATACTGTACTTCTAAGTGGGAACCCCTTAAGGCTGGCACAGCAGAATACCTACTTCCACTCTGCCCTGCTCCCCAGTTACAACCTTCCCTGTCAGTGGGACACCCTATGCACTTCTTATCTTGGGGCCTACATAACAGTACACTCCCCTCCCCCTTGGACTCATCTATCTGGGGATGTAGAGTAGCCGGGAGTATGGGCCCCTCATCTATCTCCTCTAAGCCGTTAGACGGCTGGCTAAGTGAGTGTGGGCTAGCAACTGACCCCCCTGTCTCTATGGAAAACTCAGACGAATGGTCAGAACTCAGATGTAGATCTGAGTGGTGAACATTCGAACTACAGGTCCCAGCAACAAAGTAAGAATTGCTGTCACTCGCTACTTCCCGTTGGTCAGGACTATGTGTCTCCCCCACATGCTCAATCGCTCTGTATGCAGCTGGTTCAGGCACAGAATATACATCTTCACTCTGCCCTCCCTCCCAGTTACCTGGTACAGCATCTTCCGAGCACATTACCTGGGTAGAAACATTGTCTTTCTCTAGCACAACAGAATTAATCACATTGTCATCTGTCCCATTTCTAGTAAGCATATTATCTACACCAGTATTAATGCCAACATCTGCAATAACAATGTCCGCTGTCCCTATCCCATGACAAGATGTCAGTGTAAAAACAGGTTTGGATTCTAACACAATACTGTTATTGACATTATCCTCATTATAGGCAGTAGGTCCAATAAGACATTCTCTTTCCTTATCACATCCTGGCACCTCGGGTTCTTCCCGTGAATCATCATAATTGCCAGAGTTAACACTGGCACGTATCAGCTTCTCATCATCACATTTCACTCGCACAGCACCAGATGCAAAATGATTACAGAACAGTTCAGGTTCTTTACACAAAGTCACATCATTGGCAGGTTCAGCATTATCCCATACTACCTGGGCTGAGTCACATGGTGTAACAGAATTAGAGATAGTAGGAACAACATTTGCGGGAACATACTGAGAATTTAACCATCCAAGATCAGTAACTACTAAAACATTTGTGGGAATATCTTCAGGCACTTCCCTTTCTCCCACAGAAATAGTCTTCTCAACAATTATGTCCTCTTTAAAATCAGCCTCCTCCAATAGCAAATTCTGTGCAGCATCTGGTAGTATGCTGCTAGCATCATCAGCTTCCCCCAGCAGATTAAAAGGGGCCTCTGGATGCAAAATCTCGGTAGCATATTCCATGTTATCTGTAGCTGGCAGGGGTACCTTTTCCTCGTGGGCCACCCCTATAGGCTGGGCGATTACTGATCCAGCTTGTGAAAGAAGCTGCTGCAGGTGCTGCCTTTCGTCAGCCACCCGGCGACACTGATCTAGCCAGAATGGGGTATGAAGTCCACCCCTGAAAGATACCTCTTCCTGAGCGTATTCAAAACTCTCCTCCAGGTAGTCCAGCCGTTCCATAAGACTCATCGTGTAGCCCGGAATAAGGACCATCATGCGATACTCGCTGAAAGGATGTATCGGGCTTTCCTCTTCCCAGTCGAGGTGTTCGATGATCTCCCTGCGTGTCTTGTTGTGGCAGGAGAAACCTCGCAGCTGAGCTTCTTCAATTAGCTCTGCCATACTCATCATGACAAGTGGATTCTTTGGATTTATGAAAATGTACCTACTTGGATCCTCTGGTTCAGTGACATTATCCACACCTTGATCCTCTGGGTCTGTCTTGCTCCCCAGCTCAGGTTCCATATCACATTGCTTCTTTGCATCATCCTCCAATAATGCGTGAACCAGCTCCTTTTTAGTTTTATCTGTCCAGTCGAGACCTCGCTGCTCACACAGGGCAATTAAAACTTCTTTGGCTTTTTTCTTGTAAGCAGCTGCCATCCTTGCAGTCACTTTGCAAAATAAAAGATAGAAAAGAAAAACAAGAGAGAAGGGAAGGGAACTGCTTTGCACGTATGTCTTCAAAAATTATAGCCCTGAGTTTCGTCCTTGTAAAACTATTGTATTCCTCGCAAGGTTACAATCAGTTTATAAGTGCAAGGGTTAATTGCTTAAACCATGCACTTAATACTCTAAGAAATTAAATCATCCCACCACTATGCCACCAATTTGTCACGAACGCGCTCCCAGCTGCCGTGACGTTGGGGTGTTTGCTGTATGAGGTCACACACGATTTCAGCCCGCAGTCTCTCTCACCTATCACACAGGTTCTTAGACCTACGGAATCGCCCCCAAACACAGCGCTCTCACACCCCCCGACACTTCAGGTACAGCCACCACCTATTGGGTACGGGCAATAGGACCCCAATATACTATCCCACACTGGCACACAGGCTCCTAGTTCCACAAACTAGCAAGACTCCCACCAGCACACACAGGGTTAACTCTTCACACCTCCAGACTGTTACACAAATGTACATACAAGCACACACAGCTTGTTAATCAAATGTATCAACAAATCTCACACTGGCATTCCAAGGGTTTACCTGGACGAGCAATCTCCTCTATAAAGGCTATGGATTATTTAGAGTATCAAGGACGCAACTTATTAAATTTTAGATTTAATATACAAAAGGTACAGGGCATTCAGATATAAAGAAAAATAAGGAATAAACAAATAATAAATTTGACATAACAAGCAAAACAGTTTAAAATAAAAGAGATAACCTACAGAGCATTACTTACATATAATAATCTGTATGCCTGGGGCAGGCAGAAATAATGGACAGTCCTTCAATTAGATTGATCCCCAAAAGTCTGACAATTTGTTCCCTCAGAACACAGATTTTTAAGCAACCTCAAATGGGTGCAGCATTCACAGGGGCAGGGTTAATGCTAATCGGGGTTGTGTCCTGGGACACCTTTTCAAACCAAATTTACCTGTTGACTGATTTATTAACCAATTCTACAATGTGATATATTTGTCCTGGACAGCGTTACATCGATCCAATTTTATCATTAACCAATCCCCTATGACTTTGTACATCTTTTCATATCAAACATGCCTAAGTACAGGGCATTCGCAGAGCTTCCACTCCTTTTCTTCATTTTTCTGTGGGGCAGAATTCTTAATTTAACATATGAGCTGCCCTTCCTCATGCTATTGAGGAATAGGTGGTTGATCTCTGCTTTTATTGATTTTAAGTGGCATATTTTAAAACGGAATTCTTTCTGTCTATACAGTATTACATATAGGCTATGTTATCCCCTGGCCTCATTGAGCCAGGCCAGTGCCGTAACTAGACATTTTAGTGCCCTGGGCGAGACAGGGCACCGGCACCCCCCATCTAAAAGGGAGTGACATTTGCCAAGTGGGTGTGGCCAACCTAATGTGGGGGTGTGGCTAGCACTTTACTGAATGAATTCTTTTGTATTGCTGTGTAGTTGGTAGCCTCAAAAATACAGGTGTAACCTATACAAATTTCTCTCACTATAGTAAAAAAATATAAGAGCCCTTGGCTACACCTGTATTTTTTGCAATAGACACTATGTGGAGGAAAATAGAAATCATAGATTATGAATATGAAAATGACAAATTTTCTATTTCCTGTACTTTACACGACATACACTATATAAATTTGGATTTTTAAATACATATAAACCCAGTGCTGGAAGTGGGCTGCAGGATGACAAGTAAGAGGAATAGGGGAGAAGATGGTGCAAGGGGGTAGATGAGAGGAACAGGGGAGAAGGTGGGCCTGGGGACAAGGTGGCACAGAGGGGGTAGTAGATGAAAGGGCCTGGGGACAAGGTGGCACAGAGGGGGTAGTAGATGAGAGAGCCTGGGGACAAGGTGGCACAGAGGGGGTAGTAGATGAGAGAGCCTGGGGACAAGGTGGCACAGAGGGGGTAGTAGATGAGAGGGCCTGGGGACAAGGTGGCACATGGGGGGGGGAGTAGATGAGAGGAACTGGGGAGAAGGTGGCACAGGGGGGTAGATGAGAGGGACTGAGAAGGTGGGACAGGGGGGTAGATGAGAAGGACTGGGGAGAAGGTGGCACAGGGGGGTAGATGAGAGGGACTGTGGAGAAGGTGGGACAGGGGGGTAGATGAGAGGGACTGGGGAGAAGGTGGCACAAGGGGGTAGATGAGAGGGACTGGGGAGAAGGTGGCACAGATGGGGTAGATGAGAGGGACAGGGGAGAATACATAAATGCAAAATACCAAAAAATACAATACCAAAAAATAATCATTATACATTTTCATGTCCCCTGCCCCCATAGATTTTGCTTCCCCACTACACTCCCTCAGTTTTTGCTCCTGGATGGAGCACCCTATTTCCTATTTTTTTTTTTTAAATATATATTTTAATTACAATATAACATTTACTTACCTATTTTTCTTCCCTCCTGGATGGTCAGCATAGCAGTCAGCAGTAGATGCAGGGGACTCACTCTCTCTGCTCAGCAATGGCCGCTCCTCACTTTCTTTTCAGAGGGGGGGGGTGGAGCGGAGCACAGCATCCTGGAAGGGGAGGGGGCGGGTCCTGACAAATAACTTTATACACACTGTCTGACAGACAGTGTGATCATTCTTTGACCAGCCACCACACTAGCCCCTCCCCCGACTCGCGGCACCCGACCCCCCCTCCCCCGACTCGCGGTAACCGACCCCCCCTCCCCCGACTCGCGGCACCCCCCCCTGCATGAGTCGCGGGGGGGGGGGGGGCAATATTTTTTTATTTTATTTTATTTTTTTTAGATATTTTTTTTTTACTTTGAGCCACAGAGGGGAAGGTAGCGGGCGGCTGCTGCGCCCCCTCGGGCTTGCGCTCGGGGCGACGGCACCGCCCGCACCACCCTAGTTACGGCTCTGAGCCAGGCCACATGCTGAGCGGTACCTACAAGTCTATTCAAGTGTCACAAGCAAACAGTGCTATGTCCTGGAAGCTGCTAAAAGTGGCAGGCTTATCTCCTCACACTGGGATGTAAAAACCTCCAAACACCATTACATCAGACTCTGCGTCTTTTACTGTTACACTAGCTTATCAATGGATTCATTTGATACAACCTATTTACCCTGCAGTTATGAATTATCCCTTGTAAATAACTGCAAGCTCTCTAATTTACACCTAGGGGTTAGTTTGTGTTTATACTACCTATTGAAGGGAAGTAAATTAGCTAGGGAAATATATGATCAAATACAATGGATGTCTGATCTGCATATCTAAAGCTGGTCTCTGCACAAAGGGTTTACCTAACTCAATTACCTGTTCCTGGGCTCATTCGGTCACACCTTTATCTGAATTGAACATCAGGTGAATTTAGGTATTCATGCAAAGATTTATTTGGGTCCTGACATCCAATATTCTATTTCAGCATATCAGATCTATGCTTTATCCTGACAATGACCATGGCATTATTTGTGTGGAGTTTGTATGTTCTCCTCCATGTTTGCATGGGGTTTCTCCATGTGGTCCAGTTTCCTCCCACTCTCCAAAAACATACTAGTAGGTTTTTTGGCTGCTATTAAATTGACACTAGTCTCTCTCTCTCTCTGTCTGTGTGTGTGTGTGTGTGTGAGGGCATTATATGTGAGAATGAGGAGCTTGTATTGGAAGGAGGGAGCCAGTATAAGGCTTGGCAGAGAAGAGAGGCGGATGTGGAACGGCAAGTGAGGAAGAGAAGTCTGGCTGCAGCATTAAGATCAACGAAGAGTGAAATGGGAGCAGAAGAGGCCAGTAAGGTGAATGTTGCTGTAGTCAAGACGAGAACAATCAGTGAGTGGATAAGAGTTTTGGTGGATCCTGGGAGAGGAAGGGTCTGATGCAGGCGATGTTGCAGAGCTGAAAGTGACAGGACTGGGCAATAGATTGAATCTGAAGGGTGAAGGAGAGGCATGAGTCAAGAATGATACTGAGGCAGCAAAGTTGGGGAACAGATGAGATAGTGGTGTTATAAACAGTGAGCAATCAGGAGGAAACTCTTGATGGAGGGAAAGACCATGAGTTCAGCTTTGGCCATGTTAAATTCGCGAAAGTGTAAGGACATAGGAGGAGGAGATGGCGGAGAGGCAACTGGACACCGGAAAGGAGAGGTAGCATTGCGTCGTCGGCATAGAGGGGATAATGGAGGCTGAAGGAATTAAGGAAATTACCCAGGGAGGAGGTGTACAGCAAAAAGGAGAGAGGGCCAAGACATAACCTTTAAAGACTCCTACTGGAATGATGGATGGGGGGGGTTAAGATATCAGAGAAGAAGCAGTTGACGAGGTAGGTGACCCATGAATGCATGGTATCAGAATGGCCAATGGTGTGGAGTAGGAAAGGGTGATCTATGGTGCCAAAGGCAGCAGAGAGGTCCAGGAGGATAAGCAGGGAGAAGTAGTCCCTGGATTTGGCCGAGAGAAGATTGTTTGTGAATTTGGTCATGGCCATTTCTGTGGAGCGTAGGGCAGATTGGATACGGATCATTAAGCGAATTGTCAGAGGTAGCTGGTGAGACTGTAGACAAGTCGCTCAAGTATTTTGGAGGGAGAAGAGAAATGGGGTGGTAGAGAGTAAGGTGGGGTTCAAGATTTTTTTTTTTTTTAAGACTGTGTGAGACAAAAGCATGTTTAAAGAAATCAGGAGAAAATGTCAGTGTAGAGGAATAGATTGAAGAGGTGACCAGGGGGAAGAGGAAGTGAAGGACGAGAGAGGAGATGGGATCCAGAGGATAATATAAGAGAATGGACTTTGTCATCCATAGTGGGGCAGAAGAAGCACAAGAGGTGGTGGCCTGAAAGACAGGAGGTTGGTGTGGTAGAAGTAGCAGAAGAGGGAGGAGCAGATTTCATGTATGATTGCCTCCTTTTCACTTCCAAAATTGAGGCCTAGTCAGTGGCATTAAGGGTGGATGGGAGGGGTGCAAAGGAGAGTGTTGAAAGTGGCAAAAAGATGGCTGGAATTGAAGGACTAGAATTGAAGAGATGAGACTTGAAGGATTGTTTAGCGAGGAAAAGGGCAGGACTGTTGGATGAGAGGAATTGACTTGAAATGAGGGAAGTCTGCCAATGAGATTTCCTGCACTGGCATTCGGCGCTACATGTGCATTTTTGATGGAAGCTGGTTGGGGTAATATTCATGGTGGGAGATTTAATTCATATACACAGCACACTTCCTGTCTTTAAACCTTTTGAAGGAGACTGCTTGAAGCCCCATTTAGTATGAAATGACTGAACCTAAAACAATAGCTTATATTCATAGACCAACCTGTTAGGAACCCCTCCAGCCGGCACAACACAACCCGGAGTCTACTCCGCCAATCAGGTGTTTACTGGAGCCCCTGTTGGTGGGGACAGACTGGGCTGCAGACTGACAGAGGGTCGTGAGGTGTGTACCGGCTGGGGAGAACCCAGGCAAGCGGAGTGAGGTCCACGCAGAGGTCAAGGGCCGGCAGCAGGTAGCAAGTCCAGTTTAACAGGCCCGGGTCAAAGGTCAAGGGTCACAGGCAAACACGAGAAACAGTAGACAGGCCAAAGGTCAGGGTCACGGGATACACAAGCGAAGTCCAAATCCAAAGCCAAGGGTCATACATGAGAGGTCAGCAGAATACAATAGACAGGAACAAGCAGGTCAGCAGACTGTGGGACAGAAGCTATAACCGGCAATGAGGCAGCAGACCTCATTGCCCTAAATACTAAAGCAGACCAATGAGAGCCCAGCTCTCTAATTACATCAACTGGCCAAATTAGCCCGCAGGCTTGCCCCGCTGTTGCGCCCGGATGCCCTGCAATGCCGGGACGCGGCGCTGGAGAGAGGAGCGTCTATCCGTTGCCACAGCAACGGCAGGCAAGCCCCCGGAAGTGATGTCCCGGTCGCCATAGCGACGGCCGGGACGGAGGTAGGAGAGTCGCGGCGGCTGGGCACCGCCACGGCTCGTAACACAACCTAAATACATTTACATTTGTGCAAGACACCTTTTATACTGAAGTGTAAAAGGTAGCTCTCATGATGCAGGTTTGTCATGGTCCTTATTTAGAGTTGGTTATGCCCTAGGCATTGTAAGCAAGTATGCTCTTTGATGGGTGGAGTTGGCTTGACATTGGCAACTCAGTATATTTTATACTGTTTAGCCTTAGTAATTTGTCCATTTCTGCACTAAAGTGCAAAAACACCCGAAAAAAAAAACCCAGAACAATCTTTTTACTCTGAAGGAGGAGTTTTTCAAATGACCTTCATGAGGAAGATACGGCATATTTAGGAAGGCCTTCTTGGTTTAGGTAGCCCATTTGTACATGGAAATCATCATCATTTTCGCATGTCCTCCTGTGTAGTGGAGCTTGAGTACTTTAATATGTGCACAGAAACATTAACTTAAAAAAAAAAATAAATAAATTACCCATTGACTATTTTGAGGGCATTCAGCATGTGTGTGATGGAAAGCTGAACACTAAAGTGCACTTTAGTTTAGGAGCCTAAAGCGCACAGATACATTTGCAAAATGCACATTCTTTTTGCCTTTAGTTTCTTAATGGCCCCATGTGTGTCTTGCCCTGTTTTTATCTTTGGTCATAAAGTGTGTTCTGACTTGTAAATGAACTTAACAGCGTGATACCCATGTTATTTGACAATTACCATTTTTTGGTAAACCCAGACTCTTGTATTACATCTGCACTTCCTTCACCATGATGATTATATGTGCAGGACATCAGCCAACCCAGAAATAAAGGAATACATTTCGGCATGACAACTGCATCAGACAGACTTTTTCACACCTTTGTAATCCACATGCTTGGCAAAATATGCGCACACACACACAAACATTTTAAAGGCTACATTGCATACATCCAATGTTGCTTCAGCTAACCATTTAAGAAGTTGTTTTTTTTTTTTTACCAGAAGTATTTTCTCGCAGTTACCATGTATTCTTGCACCCGTCTGCCATTTACCATAGAGAACAACCAACCCTATTTATTATGTGTCCTCCATTCGGTTGGGTTTATATGCCCTATGCCATCATCGCATGGACTAGTATTTGAGTCACAGGGAGCAGTGTATTATTTTAATTTAACACTTGCTATAAATGTATATAAAAAATAAATTATGAAGATAAGTCTGCATTAGCAATAGGAAAATTTTACTTTAACAAAAAAAACAAAAAAACACATTAAAAGAAGTTAAGAATGTATTGTAAGAAATTTTTTTTGTACAAAAGCAGGTTTTGCAGAGCAGCTCATACTAACAGCAATGAATTTAACAAAGCAACTATTCTGTTTGCATATTTCACAAATGAGTTAAATGATAAAGATTCATGACACATTAAAAATAAATACATTTAAACTACTTTAGAGGATGCTAAAATATGCAGAAAGATTGCTGCTGCATATGCCATAGAAATTCCAGCTTTCTCGAGGCACGTAACGGTAATATATAGCCGACATTTGAGTCCGTACAGATAGTTCATGTATAAAAACAAAACAAAAAATACAACTAAATCTATACTGTAGGTTTTTTGGGGTACATGCTACTACAAGCATAGGGTAAGTACTCTCATTGACTTATGCACAGATAAAAGGATAAAGTTGGCTGCATTAACATACAAGCACCATTCTGTTCTCCAGGACTAAGGAAGATTCTGGAGTTCATCTTTTAAGCTGTAAATAAAAGTCAGGGTACTCTATTCCCTAGTGATCCAGCTGTAGCATAGAACGCAGACTTATTCTCCTTGGAAAGTGTTCCCCAAAGTTGTAACCTATTGTATCATTGAGCTTGCAGGGCCTGAGCCATGTGCAGGTTTGGCGATTGCAGAATTGGTGGCTGCATGTTTGCCTGCTGCAGTAGTGGCCATGCATCTGGACTCTGGTGGTTCTGTAGAAGGCGATAAAGTTGTTTGAGGTGGGCAACAATGTTATCTTTGATATCAGGAACAGAAATCTGCAAGCGAACACTTCCACTTTCAAAGGAACGAGTGACGTCTCCAGAAAACATCTCAAGAATCATCCGAGCCACCACTGGAATGATCTGTCAACAAAAGAAATATTTTTATAATAAGGTGATGCAAGTGTAATTATTGTAATAGCAGAAAAAAATTATAGCAGATAACAAAAACAAACATTCATTGTAAAAAGGCAGTTGGGGCATTAGAATTGGAATATTGTATTCACCCTAAATGGATACAACTGATCGCACAGTCAATGATCTCCAATATAAATAAGACATTAACATACAGCAGAGTCTAATTAATTCACCTGAACAATGATCAGTTTCCTATCCTTTGGTTTACCATCAGGCCACTCCTCTCCAAAACAAAGGTAGATTTCATAAGGAGGATGCTTAGTTCCACTTCCTTTCTGATGGGAAATCAGTTCTGTTTTAAGAAGACAAAAACAGATATACTGTTGAAGGGCCTCCGAGAGGAAAAAACCCCCAAAAAAAACCCAACTGGTTTTGAGGGGTCAATTTTTTTTTTATTTTTTTTTAACAGTTTCTTACAAAACAAATATCGACATTAAACAGACAGAGCATCCACTTAAGGTGTGTGCTCAAACCTCATAGCCAAATCTTAATATTCAGCATTCATGCAGCAATCTACAGTCTGTACAAGTTTACAGTTACCTAGTGTGCTGTGTAAAACTGAAGATGTTTGATGTATGTCTGAATACTCAAAGGAAAACATATGTAAGAATTTGAAATATTTTATTTATAACTATGTACTAATCCAGTGGTTCCCAAACTGTGCACCTAGGTTCCCTGGGATGCCTTGGAGATCTCACAGGGGTGCCTCGGCCAGGGCCAGTGGTAAGCAAGGCGAGGGACTACTTGGAAATTATTTTGGCTTAGGGGTGCCTTGAAAAAATTGTGTAGACCTTAAGCTGAAGAATCTGGGATCCACTGTACTAATCATTATTTTAATTCAGTTAAAATAAAACCACACACAAAAGCAAATATATAAAACTGCAATAAAGTGATCTGTAAAATATTACTCACCACTTAAGAAGGTCTCCAGACAGAAAAGTTTCACTCTCTTCTGCCTTTCAATCAGATTTGGAGTATTTGGAGAGGGGGAACATGGCCCCGTCCAGTAGACTTTGCACTGGCATAACCTGACGGCATAGATGGCATGCCCACTGACTTCTAAAATAAGACCCCGGTCCATGACATCCAGGAGGCGGCTGGTGTACAATTTCTGCCTTTCATTAGCTATTTGCTCTGGACCAGGAAATCGAACCTGCTCAAGGCTGATGGGACCAAACAGCTCTTCTTGATTGGGCATTGGACCCAAGTCTCCATAGAAAAGTCGGCAACCCTGGGGATTGCTGACTGTATTTGTCTGGCCCATCTCTTTCCCTCTATACAGAAACTGAATCTCTAAATCAGTCACTGCAAAGGCAAAAAACAAACAAATAAATGCATTTCAATAGGAACTGCAGCACAAGACAAAACCACATCTATAGTAAGAAGGAGCTCCTGCTATCTACACCAACAGTTGGTCACCTATGTATTCTACTAGTTTGAACGAGAACACAATGGTTTTCCAAAGGAGCTGTAGGTCTAATAAAGGAAAGGTTTTTTTTTTGTTTTTGTTTTTTTTAAAAAGTACACACTATATTGCGTTCACCTCCTCTTCTCTTTCTACCTGTGAAGTAGAAGCAGTCCTATAGATTGCAAGCAAGGCCCTCTTACCTCTCTCTATTGTTTATTACTGTGTTTGTTCCCATTTGTAAAAAGCTATAGAATTTGCTGGTGCTATATAAATGTTGATAAAGATATATACAGGTACATGTGGTGCAGATCCCCAACAGAATTGCCCTATAAAGAGGTGGACTTTTGGGATAATTATTTGGTATTTCAACTGGTATATTTATTGTAATTTTTTGTTGTTTTTTAAAATTTTACACAAGTATTGTATTAATACATAATAAATTATATATATATATATATATATATATATATATATATATATAATATACATACACACACACCAATAAATAATGATACAGGATATTTAACATACATATATTAAAAGCACACACATACACACACTTTTAGCTCTTTCATATACACTACCAGAAAGGTTCACATGTACATAGTCTGAGCAATTTATATTTCATTCACAATATTAACTTACTAGGTAGGGAGCTAATCCACAACTCAGGAGAACTGAAAAATTCAGCAGGGCCGGGGGTTTGTGGAACCTCCATGTCTTGTGGCTCAGATTTTGGCCAGTTCTCTTCAGGAGAGCAGCTACCGAGACTGGCAGGGCCCATGGGAGAATCTGAGAAGATAGAATTACATTTTTATTGCAGGCCTTGATACACAGATATATATTTTTATTTATTGTTTTATGGGAAACTTCCCATCTGTACAAATGCCAGGTACCCACTTGCGTTGTATCTTTCTGATATGTGTTTGGACCTCCCCCATGGTTAAGGCATATGGATAGAGCAAGAGGATTCAGAAGACTAATACTAGTAACAGCAGTAGTGGCGACACTAGAAACAATGGTTTCTAGAATTATACCCATTTACGTGTTTAATTAGTGTTAAAGTTAATACATAAAAAATTGAGTTAATGCCAGTGGGTATGTTGTCTAACATTCATATGTAAACAATCACTGACATTAAAAACATAGATAGCTACTTTCAATGTGTTTCAGGTTCGGCAGCATTTACAACATATATTGAAGGCAAATACAGGTCACATATTTGTAGCATAAGCAACATCATTCCGAAACCCTGATAGACAGGCTGGACAACATTACTAAACCTTTAAAGAACAATACTTGTATCCAAAATTTAGAACAAACTAAAAAGGCTCATTGTTTTACAAAGCCTTAAACTTTGTTTAACTGAAACAAAACTCAGAGGAGACCATAAAACAGACATGTGTGCAAATGATGTTTAGCTTGTCTTTATTTTGCATAAAAGCATGGTCTTGCTACTTTGTTTTGCAGTATGCAGAATGCTTAGGTTTTCAGTAGCACAGACAGAACACACTTATTTATATTCATATTTATAAATTAGTCTGAACTTGTTTCTGAAACTGAAACAAACATATATTTAGCACAATTTTATCCATGCGGGAGTAGTATGTTCTTTAAGGTTATTAAAAACAAAATGATTTATGAATGTAAACTAAATTTGGGAATAATATGTTACAAATAGGTTCCAGCATATGTAATATTTGGTTATGTAGACATTTTCAGGTGTGATGTTTTATTACTCTTGCGCAAAGCATCAAAGTTAATTTGTGCTGTTAGCATGGAATCAATGCTCATTTGAAGTGTTACAATGTGCCATTTTCTTAACAAAAAACAACAAAATAAGTTGCATCAGAATGCTATGCTCCAAGACAAGGCAATAAAAACGGAGACACAGATATCAGGTCAATCAGGACAGCACATATATCTAGCTCAGCTAATATGGTCGCATTACACACTCTTTGTTTTTGCAAAACACTTTCCTTCCTCTCTGTGATGAAGTTGAATTTAATACAAAGTCCCCATCTTACTGTGAGGGAAGGATTGATAGTACAGATAGTAAAAGCCCCCTTTTAAAAAAGACCAGTAGAACTACAATATATATTTTGCCACCCCTGCTGCCACAAGCGATATGTACCTGCCTCCTTGCACGTATTTTTTACAGGTGGTCAGTGCTGTGGTAAGACCAAAGGGGGCCATTTTTAGCTGGGCAGCTAATTCTGCAAGGCAGTCTTGGCTGAGATGGTTGGTATGCCTGCTCCACTTCTAGATTTTAATGCTAGAAGAAAGCTGGTGGCAAGTGCGACGGTTAGACTATAGGGGGGGGTATTCAATTGTTAGCATTAACGCTAAAAAACGAGCGCTCAAAAAATATTACCATTTATACGGTAATATTGTGCGCGAAAAGCGTTAATACGGTAGTACTCGTGGAATTTCAGCTCGCCGCTCCCTTGCTGAAATTCCGCTAGTAATTATCATATTAACGCTAAGATTTTTTGAGCGCTCGTTTGAGAGAGTTAACGCTAACAATTGAATACCCCCAGAAGTCCTCTGGTGGTGTCATGCAGTGTATGATGACAGCTGTACACTGCCCTTACTGCACCAACACAAAACACAGCCACTTGAGTGTGCATTTGCATGCTTGACTGTCCAGCTGAAACTTGTTTGTTTATTTACTTAGCTGAAAATACCCCCCACAACTAGGAGGTAATAAGGTTACCCCACAAGGGCTTCCCATTGAATCCCTGCACAATTGGTTGAGAGGGCGGAGGGAGAGTGGCATTAAGAACAAAAACCCATTGAGAGTTTATTGGTTGTTATAATTGTGCTCGTTTCCCATGTAAGGAAGTTATCGTCTGCAAAACTATGCTCACCAGATGTTCACATCTACTAAGAAACCGAATATTAAAGATCTAGAATAGCTATACAGATCATTCCACAATATAAAGTAAAGTACAACTATGAATTAAAATTACAAATATACTGACACAAACCATTGATAGTTAACCCATTGAATGGCTCCTGGATTGGGACATGAAGTTGAGATTGTTTTATATCATCTTCATCATATTCCTCCCCATCCCAAGGTGAGGATGCAGTAGAACCTGTTCCAGAGCAAACAGGAATTATAAATGGCAACAATTCTACACAGCTGACATACCAAAGAAAGTACATTTTTAAAAGAAACTGAACTGTATAGTAAAAGTCAATCTTATCAGCAATTTGTAACATGCCAATGCATGCTGGGAGCAGTTTTGCACTTGAAATCTTGTAACAAGGCCTCAATGTCTAGATATTCACCAATAGCATGTGAAAGGCATAAGGGAACAAGAAAAACAAAATAAAGCAATTTTACCTGGAATGACTCTGCTTACACAGAGCGAATATCGCTAAGCTAATTTGCAGAGTTCCCAGTCTAAAGGGATTAGAAAGCAGGCTGATTGCATTTATATCTGCATCAGAGTGGTGATGAAAAAAATAACCTGGCACCTTTCCATGATCTTCTAAACGTAACAAAAATACATTGCAAAATCTAAAGTATAGCTAAACCAACAACGTGAATAGCAAATTTTATAACAAAACATTATTATTATATTATAGTCATCTAATAAAGAGGGAATATGCATATAATGTTCCTTTTCCAGAGCTTTCCTTTTATATAATCTGTTGTTTAACTCCAATGTTTCTTTTAATATTTCACCTTCCCTCCCTTTAACAAACAGGGGGAAGCTAATCTCCTGTCCTGCTGAAGCAGTTCATGTGAAGGCACAAGGAGTGGGAGCAGGATTTATCAAACAATAAATATCAACTAAAGATGTAAACTTGAAGCGGTTTTTTTTTTTTTTAATATATAAAGGTTGCACATTTTAGACTTAACATTGATTATTTTGATTCTTACTTGGATCGGCGATGGATCCTTGGGACTGAGGAATGTCACAGACCTCATAGATTTTGATTGGGTTCATGGGAACCTCCTTTGTCCCATCATAAATCAGTTTGAATTCCCGACTCTTGTTAAGTGCACAACGCAGCTGAGCTTTCCACTTTGCTGGATCAGGGTCATCAGCTCCTTCTTGGTATTTACCAGTCTCCACAGCCCATGCCTGAGGAAATATAGATCTGCATCCATCATGTGTTTCAAATACTAGAAGCAAATAAAAAACTATAGCCAAAACAAAACAGCTATCCCAAATAATAATAATTTCTTAGCATTAGCACTAATAATCAGCCCTATAATAGCTATTCAAATTAGGAAAGAGCTGGACGACAATAGTGCAGCACTCTCTGTAGCTGGCAATGCACATACATTTCCTGCCTCGCAACCCTCAGGATTATCATTCAACATGGTCAACTCAGACAAGATCTAGGTGTTCGGCCTCCCATCAGAAGCACTTTCAGAGCCAGCCTGTTTGAGAGGTCAGACGGTGGTCATTATCTGCATTTTGCGTCATGCACGATAATGAGCTTCTCAACATTGAGACTGTTTGTAACACACACACTAACATTATGCTGAACACAAGGATAGCGTCCAATTTAACTACTTACGTGTCGATAAATTGGACATTGATCCTGTTGCTTAGTGCTCTGGCACAGCAGCAAGTTAAACGGTTTAATTCAGACAGACAGACAATCTAGGTACTATTGACTAAATTGTTCCTAAATCTTCTCTGGGCAGATTTATTTTGATGCAAATCAATCAAATGTGCTCAATGAAAATGTGATTGGTTTTAATCTGGCAGGTCCAAAAATGGGGTCAGCTGATGACTGCATTAACATGCTAATGTACTGTCATCACTACATCAGGCCCTTATATCCATGCATTTGACCAAACTCCAGATTGACCAGATCCTTTCAGTTTGGCAACAAAGTTACTCTGGTCGTATCCATGGCAATTAACAGAAAGCATTGCATTTAAATAGTGGGCATGCTAGAGTTAACACATTTATTAAAATCAGTTTAGAGTAAGGTGGATTTGTGGCATTACAAATTTAAACAGTTGTAACAATTGTTCTTTGCTTTCATTTTCCTGTAACCTAATTACAGATTAGATGTATGCATGTGTGTTTAGGGACAAGTTTGCAAGTTAAGTGCTCTTTTTATTCCACCATGCCTTGTTAGTGGGTAAACAAGGATTAGGAGGACAACTGATAAATTGTGTCTGGGTAAACACTTGAACACACTCAAGACACCAGCCCATCCAACATTAATTTAGTTCAAAATAACATTTCACCTGGAGTAAATGTAACTATTTTAAAAATAAATAAATAATAAAAATGACACCCAATGGAATACACAAAAATCAACAGTTAAATGGATTATTTTGCAGACCTTTCTACGAAAATAAAACCTGAATGGAAAACAATGCCTTGGATACAATCATAATAAAAGATTGTCAGCTAGAGATAATTAGTCTAGTCCCTATTGTATGGATGAAGTGCTAATCAACTAAATTAATTTTAATCTAAAGGATATCATTTAAAACATTAGTATATTGAAGAATTTATTTTTTAAAATTTAAGTTAACCATTTACTTTACTATAAAATATTGTTAGTGATTTCTTGCAGTCCATTCTTCAACCTTTGCTTCTTTCTATGAGGGGGTTGTCTACAGGCTATGTACAGCAACCAGATACTAGCCATCATTTATTTAGTACATTCTACAGAATGACAGCTAGTATCCGATTGGTTGCTATAGGCAACATCTCCACTTTTTCAAACCTGCAGTTTAGTAAATATACCCCTATGAGTGGTCGATCAGTAGACCATTGAGAGTGGGTTTTACATATGAGTATAAGTAGGCAGCATGGGACAGGGCTATAAGGTTATACACCAAGCCATGTTTAGCACTACTACTATCTCCCCCCTTCTGAGTATCTGGTTACTAATTTCAACTCCAGAAAACACTTCATGCCTTGGTCTCAAGGTTTGTCTCTGTAAAAGATAGGAAACTGGCAGATAGGGAGGACTAGTAGATTCACAACCTTTAAGACCACAGCTACTTGTGCTACCTAGATTGCCCATAGCGGGCGTATTATCCTATAGAAACCAATCTTACTCCAGGTACTCCTATTGCTTTACAGAACAGAGAACCATTTTATGGCTGATAACTGATTAATAGTTAGATAAGGAAATATTATATAAAATTTGCATCATGGTTAAAAAATAAATAAAAAAAATAAATAAATACAAAATACTTTTGCATATACTCTGAATCAACTTACATATTAATTTGAATGCCCCTTCCACCAGTTAGCCTAAACATACCATAGGTGCTTTAAACACAGAGAAGTTACAATATATATTATAGCAGTGATTCCCAAACTGTGCACCTAGGCTCCCTGGGGTGCCTTGGAAATCTCACAGGGGTGCCTTGGTCAGGCACAAGTGGTAAGCAAGGTGGGGGACTACTTGGTAGTTATTTTGGCTAAGGGGTGCCTTTAAAATTTTTTGGAGACCCTAAGGGTGCCTTGAACTGAAAAAGTTTGGAATCCACTGTATTATAGTGTGCATATGGCACTTATAAAATATAGTACATTGATTTAATACAAATGTGCATCATTCCATTATCCACCTTGAAGATAGTGCTCTCTTCTTCATGCTGAGGGCTGTGACGTGTTGCATGTTTCCATGGGATCTGAAACCTTTTTGCCTCTCTGTCCATCCATACAAGCCCTGGATACATCCCACTGTCCACTTGGGCTACAAGCCATGGCTTTAAACGTACACGACGAGGATGCAGAGCCATTACCTATAAGAAACCGGTATGAAAAATATACTGTGTCATACAGACAGTTAAACAGAAGAATTACAGAGGAAATTCCTGCACTGGAATGTTCTAGAACAATTTTAGTTTACTAAGAATAGGTTATTAAATCGGTAAATCTGGGTCTCTTCCTGGTTCACTGTACTTCAAGTAATGTTGTCCTATTATTTTCCGATACCTTTCATCTTTGTCATCGAACAAACAATTAACAGTCTCCTGAGTTCAAGGGCAACTGCTAAAATAACTGACCAGTTACCCATCAACATACCTAAGTAATCACAAACTATGCAGGTAGGGACATATTTAAATCGGTCACTTCTAAAGAAGACTTGAACCGAATAAATAATTAAACAAAAAGGAACTGTACCACTAGATATAGTTTTGCCACATTTAAATATAAAGTAATACAACATCAAGAGGTATTCTCAGCTTGGATTATCATCACATAGAAGACATTACTCCTCATAATTCCCTGGGCTACAGTGTTGCTCTGTATTCAAATTGGCCACACGTTAGAAAGTACCAACATGTGTGTGAAAATCTATCCCATATAATAAATCTGATTGGTTCAGTGAAATAGTGAGCAGAATGAAGCGAATTTAAGTGTGTGTAAATTTACAACTAAAGTCTAGTTATGCTACAGCTATTTCTCACTGCGCATGCACTGAAAACGTCTGTTCTATCATAACAAAACTAAAGTCTGTGAAGCAACAGTTTGCTTTTTGTCATATGATCTTATTTAAAAATATTATCGGCTTTAGAGCAGATTGTAACATGTTCCCCAATTGATGTGACTATCTCAATGCAATTATTTATTTTAAACAGAAGTTAAACATTAAGATTCCCAAACCAAGTTATATCCAGTGTGAACACTTAGAAGGCAGACAAGTAGACATTTAACGTATATCATTCTTATAACCCATTTAGGTTGATACACGTCCCATTTTATTAAGTGTTTTTCCTAGTGTTCTTAACAAAGCATATTATTGTTTACACCAATTAGTGTTTTGCAAAACTGAAACACGTGACTACCTATTGAATGATTAACATAAGCAAAAACTGCAGGTTGAAACACAATCTAAAGAAAGAAAACTGATGGAAGGTTGGATCGTATGCCCTTAATGCACTTTGATGTTTTAAGGTGACAGATTGGAAATGCCAGTCATCACGTAAGCTTTACATTATTTTTAATGGGCTTGTCTCAATGTAGATTTAAATTTAGCTATACATCAACTCTTGCCCATTTGCATACATTGTTTGTTGATAAACATAACCCTGTTTGTAACTACTGCAGGCCTATACACCTGTGCCATCAGAAGGAGGTGCCCACACACACAAGATAAGTGTATCTCACAATGCAGTATTTGATTAGATCTTGCAAATAGTGCCATACTAAAGGATCTTAGTGGAAAAATACTACAAAATTATCAAAGTTTAAAGACAATTGTATCGCTATGTGCGTGGCCCAAAAGAACAATTATAATTAAGCAAATCTCTTTTCTACAAAGGCTAAAAAATCAAGTAAACAATGTTACACAAGATACAATTTTTTCTATCCAAACAAATTAGAAGTAATATATGCCAGCTCATAGCATGCTGTGCCTATATCAGTGTTAGCTAACCTGACACACTCCAGGTGTTGCGAAACTACAAGTCCCAGCATGCTTTGCTAATATATAGCAGCTTATTGCTGGAAGGGTATGCTGGGACTTGTAGTTTCACAACACCTGGAGTCACAGGTTAGCCAACACTGGCTTATATTATCTCTGCATTAAAGCAGTGCAATGCAAAATTGAAAAAGAAAGCACCGTAAGCTCACAATGTAACTGTACAGTGAACACACAGGGTGTGTGTGAGAGGTGATCTCATTTTTACAAGGACAAGGTGACAAAATGAAACCCAGGTGTATACAACAGTTTTTATAAACTATGTTTGCCTTTAAGGCCTTATGTAGATTCAAAATGTAGCAATATACTAGCAAATATACTAGAAAACAAGTGCATGTCAGTTCTTAAATAATGACGTTTAAAACAAAATTTTAAAATGATAATCCTTTAAAACACCAGGCATCTAGTGGACAGAGATAATCACCACAACAAACTGTGATAGTAATGAATAGCTATATTTTACTTTTTTTTTTATAAAAAAAAAAAAAAGGAAGGATAATGACATAGATGTGTTCAATGTTGGCACAAACCCAAATCACCCAGGAAAATGATTTATGTTAAAAGCGCATAAAACATATGAGCTATATTCAAAGTTGTAAAAATGAAATGAAGTAAAACAGCTTAAGTTAATCTTCTCTATTTCTCCATTGGGATAAAATAGAACTATAAAATAATCGAAAATGCCCATAAAGAATACATATATATATATATATATGTCATCCATGTACATAATTGGGTCTGATTAGTAAGAAAAGGATTACGAAATCAGAACCAGGAAACATCATCACATAAAAACATTCAACAAAACTTACCCCGAAACTGCAATATGGCAGCTGATCCTTAAAACAGGAGCACTCCTAGTAAACCACAATCATATGCAAGCAGGAAGCACAGCGAGACCCAACCTCCCTGCTGAGACCCAGGCTCTTACCTCCACCTGGGCTCACCGCGACAGATCGCAATTACCGGTCTATAGTCCGCCAAAGAATAACTAATACTGGTGAGAAATACTCAGGTTCCTGCGGACCTGACCCCTTCTCACACCTCGCTCCTCCTCCCAGTGATTCCTGTGTTAATTACCCGTTTCTGTCCTCTCTTTCCTGTCTGCCTGGCTCAGGTATTCGTGACGTCACGTGGCTCAAGGCAAAAGGACACACCTTGCTGCCAGCTGCTGTACTCACTGCTATATTCCCTCACAGCATGAGTCATGTATTACTATGGGAAAACCGAGCACACTGTACATACACACAGGTTCTGTGTGTATATGTATATCTCTAGGTGGAGGAAGCGCTCAATGCACAAACAAATAAAAAAAAAACTAATAGCAAGGGTCCATAACATTAATCCAACTTCCACAAGTTCTAAACAGAACAGACCAACACCAGTGTTTTAGAGTATAAATCCAAACTCAAATTTATTGCAAAAAAATACACTTACATTACAGGTACTCAGCCCATTTCAGTTAGTTCATGAAGAAAGTCAGCACTTCTGACTGATGCTATACATATCTACTGCAAGCTCTAAAGGAGGCGTTTATTGGTTAATTTATAGACTGTCTACACATCATACTGTATTGTAAACATAGATGAGTAAAAGTACGTGAGATAACAGTTTGCATATTTCTGACCATGACATGGCAACTAATGTGGCTAAATAGGAGACCTATCCCATAGATTGTAAGCTTGCGAGCAGGGCCTTCTCACCTCTTTGTCTGTTTTACCCAGTTTGTTTATTAGTTTACTATGTCCCCAATTGTAAAGCGCTACGGAATATGTTGGCGCTATATAAATAAATGATTATGATGATGGGGTATTATTGACTTCTGAGGTGTTTTCCATACAAAATGAACAAAACAGCTCAACTTGCTGATGTTTTATGAGCAACAGTGTCTGGGGTGATGTCATTTTGGAACTCCAAGATGATGACATCATCAGCAAAGGGTAATTTTAGGAGTGTTTACCCAAGGGCAAAGACACATTCTAAGTTCATATGGTTCTATCCTTTGGTATTTTTATGCAGGCTAAACCAATTTGTGTCACATGACTCACTGTGACCATGATGGAGTGAATTATAGAAAATGAAGGAAAAAGAAACGTCTAGCTATGAGGAGAACCCCTCATAAATTAGTTGTTCATAGATAAGATTATATTTTAAGTTATATATGCACTTTTGAATGGCATGGACTCTGTAAAAATAAACTGGGACAGAAAAGAGTATTAGAAAATCACATGGTCCCAAATAACTATTGCCATTAACATCACAACAATATGCCTAGGCACACAACACAATACATAATACTATCACAGTTACCCTCACTGTGGACAAATGAAAATGAAATTAAGAGTTAGGAGAACAATTGAGGTAAATATATGTGTATATTCCACACAAATTAACAGGACTGAATAGGGATTTATTTTGCCTTGGTTTTCCCGATAGGATCCAACTGTGTGACAAAATGTTTTACAGATGGCCGCAATGTGCAATGTAATAACATAGGGCCTGATTCATTAAGGAAAGTAAGGCAAACAAATGAGTACGTTTTCTCCTTGATAAAAGCATGTTGCAATACAAGAGGTGCATATTAGTTTATTGTTTTGCACAAAAGTTATTTACTGACTATTTTTCATGTAGCACACAAATACTTGATAGCTTTTTTTTAAAAAAAACTTAAAGTTGATCTAGGACATAACCTTCCCCAACTATAAATCTGTGCCCACATTTTAAATTTAGCTCCCCCCTCCAATGCAGCATGGTTTTGTTAATTTGCAAGGATACTCATTTTTTTTTCTTTATTTTCTTAATGAATCAGACCCATAATGTGGAAAGCTTTGAGCTGCTGATCAGGAGTTTGTTTTAGGTTTTACAAATAATTCACCAAATCAGATGCATCATCATCATCACCACCATTTATTTATATAGCACCACTGATTCTGCAGCACTGTACAGAGAACTCATTCACATCAGTCCCTGCCCCATTGGAGCTTACAGTCTAAATTCCCTAACATACACAGAGAGACACAGACTAGGGTCAATTTTGATAGCAGCCAATTAAGCTACTAGTATGTTTTTAGAGTGGGAGAGGAAACCGGAGCACCCGGAGGAACCCCACACAAACACGTGGAGAACATTCAAGCTTCTCACAGATAAGGCAATTTGTTTGGGAATTAAACTCATGACCCCAGTGCTGTGAGGCAGAAGTGCTAACCACTTAGCTACTGTGCTGCCAATAGCCCATCTGTCATAATAGAAACTGAACAAAGTACACATTGATTGGGATGCTCAAGGCATCTTACCTGCAACTTAATAGATATCAACAGGTCAATACAATTTCTTGGGGCAATATACAACTGTACTGGATTATCTATCCATATTTCATATTTCATGTAGTATACTAAAGATTTATAGTTCACTATACTCCATAACATTACTTGATCTCTGTGATACAATTGGTTTATAAATACAGTACCTTTAATAAATCTTAGCGTACCCAGCAGACAGAACAATAATATACAGTTACAATTTTACAACTATCCTAAGTGAAATTTGCATTTGTCACTAAAAAGAGGGGCATTCCCAGTCATCGAAGGACTCGCAGGTAAACTTTAAACGATTTGCTATCTTATGCACAAATTAGAAAAACAAACAGCTATGTCATTATTGAATATTTCCATGGTGCCTTATTGTAAAATAACTTATTCCATCACTTAAGGGGTTAATACTATTCCAAGCAATGCATCATTTCCAAGATATTGTGAATGTGCGCTTTGTTTGAATTTAAATTACTCTAGGGGAGAAGAATGTAAGCTGTCAGCAGACTCAGAATAAAGTACACAGTACCAGTGTTTGGCGCTTCGTGTTTGTAAGCAGAGGTTGTTCTTAGGAGGTTGATCTGAAGGTGTCTCACATGATTATTGTTCTACGTGGGTCTGAATAATGCACTCATCTTTTATGAGAAGTTACTGATTCACTTGCTAGTGCCCTGTCTGTTGGCATCTTCCCAGAATGCTTGGCATAATTGATATCTCGCCCCCGCCTGCCATGTCATATCCTGACACAGTGCACACAAACTTTTGAGAACACACCCGTGGTTTTCCTCTACTGTTTAATCTATATCTGCATGAGAGTTAAATAAATGATTTTATTGGGAATTTTATGTCATTGTGGTAATCCTGATTAGGTGTTAAGTCGTTTTAGAGAGGCACTATGTGCAAATCTCTTCCAGAGGTGTAAACAGTCTTTGTCCATAAATAGCCTGGAGCTCATCAAGGCCTCTTAACATATGTAAAAGGAGTGACAATATCATTAAGACCTTTTGTGGCTACTGGGGCATGTGAACTGCAGATCTGAATCTTTACCCTATTGTTTTGCAGATCATTCAAAATCCTTTATCTTTGATATGTAAAATTACTGCCTTGACGATATAGGCAAAATACACTGAGTATATGGAATGTTACAAGGTGAGATATTGAAAATAAATGATGTGGCTAGTAAAGTTCTGTTATTCTCCTAACCACATATATATATATATATATATATATATATATATATATATATATATATACACACATATTTCCATTGCCACAACAATTTCTTTATTTTTGCGATTATAGTCACTTTCACTTAGATTTTATGTTTAATTATGATTTATGGGCATATTTATCACTGAGCGGAGCGCCCTACTGCTGACAAACACAGGTGTAATATGGCTTATTGCCTAATGTAAGGGTTACCACGGGTTGGGTACGTGTTAACGGGGACGAGAACCCGACACGCTTGACACCTACACGAAAATTCCGAGGAAAAAACGAAGGCAATCTAAACAAGACTTACCTCAAAACCGAAGATCCAGCTTTCCAAAGGCAGTGGATGCAGACACCCAGTCATTCCGATGAGGCAGGTGTCCGGCACTTCACTTTGACATCAGTGCAATGTACTTTAGTGTTAATTTAAAGTGGCAATGTCTGGACCCCGCAGGCTAAGTTTAGCCTGCAGGGTCCAGACGTCAAAGTGAAGTGCAGGACACCTGCCTCATCGGAATGATTGGCTGTCTGCATCCACTGCCTTTGGAATGCTGGATCTTCAGTTTTGAGGTAAGTCTCTTTAGATTGCCTTTGTATTTTCCTGCAATCTGAATTTTCGTGTAGGTGTCAAGCGTGTCGGGGTTCTCGTCCTTGTTAACACGATTACCACCGGTTACCATTGCTAATAATGATGGGAAGCGTTTTTAGCAAGTATTGCAATATCTGTTCTGTTGTTGCCATGTGAAGGTGGTAAGAACAGATTAAAATCATTAAAACATTTATAAAGTATTTCTTTTAAATTCAATAATATTTTTTACAACATTTTTACAATAAATTAAATATTTTTTTTAAACTTTGCTTAGTGGCTTAGTGGTTAGCACTTCTGCCTCACAGCACTGGGGTCATGAGTTCGATTCGCAACCATGGCCTTATCTGTGTGGAGTTTGTATGTTCTGTCTGTGTTTGCATGGGTTTCCTCCGGGTGCTTCAGTTTCCTCCCACACTCCAAAAACATACTGGTAGGTTAATTGGCTGCTATCAAATTGCCCTTAGTCTCTCTCGGTCTGTGTGTGTGTAACTTAGGGGATTTAGATTGTAAGCTCCAATGGGGCAGGGACTGATGTGAGTGAGTTCTCTGTAGAGCGCTGCAGAATTAGTGGAGCTATATAAATAGATGATGATATACATATGTGTATACATATATAGATATATAGATAGATAGATAGATAGATAGATAGATAGACAGATATAGATATATAGATATAGATATATTTACTAAGTAAAACTAAAGCCTAAATCTGAGCTTTCAGTTTCACTGTGCATGCACGAGAAGACTTGTGCATGCGCACGTCTACAAAGACTGACCCTTAATGCTCCAGGACAGTATTGTTAATGCAATGGTGTAATGTGGTGATAACAGCACAACTGTATTCACAGGAATAACATTGTTTTCAGCACAATGGAAAATTTAATTATTCTAAAATTTGCTATAGTCTAAAGCTGGAAACACACTACAGGATTTTCGTCCAATAATTGGAAAAATCAGCCGACATCCTACCAGTTGGTCAGATATCGTGTGAGTGTGTATAGTGACACGATGATCTAAAGTCGTCCCAAAGTGCCAATCATCGTTTCATTTGGTTGGTCGTATCGTTTAATATTTTCCGATCAATCACCTAATGATCATGTAGTGTGTATGCACTCATGCTGACGATCTGCATAGAGTTTCAGAGTCGGGATCTTTTCAGCCGATATTAGCACTGAATGTCAGAGTGAATAAATATAGAGAGTGCTGTATAAGGAATAATTCATTTGTTCAGAATATTTCGTTTCAGAGTCACAGAAGCTAACGAAATTCGTTAGGACATGTGGATAGCTATAACAAGGCAGTTTTAATCAGTGTGACAATGTAACAGTAGTGAATGAATGAATGAATATTGTGCTGTCATTCTCCGAACTAGAGGACCAGATAAAGGACCCGATGAAGAGCACAGATCTGAAGGTAAATCATGTCAGTCGTAGGTATAATCGTTTGAGATAGCACGTCGGTCAGAAAATTCTTCAGTGTGTACCCAGCTTTAGCTAGGAAGTAAACCAGGAACGAACTGTGTCACAGAAGGTTAACCAGGTTTCTGTAATGGCAGAGAGTTGTTACGACTCTTCCTGTGTTTTGTATTTGGCAGCAGTACCTTGTTCCACCAGAGGTGCTGCTGTTCTGTCCTAGACGCTTCTGCATGCCTGAAGGAGTTAATCTCCTTACCTGAGACCTAATTGGAACTACACCTGTCACACTCCTTTAAAGACCTGCCTCAAGCTGTGCTCTGTGCAGTTCATCCTGTTTGTTCCTGGCTGCTACGCCTGCGCCTGTTTATTTGTTGTATACCTGCTGGACTGACCTTTTGTGTATGACCCCTGCCTGTACCTTGGACCTTGCCTGCTTGCCTGAGACCCCGAATCATTTACCTGTACTTTGGACCATGTTGTTTTGCCTGTTGCCCTGATCTTTTTGCCTGACTTCTGGACCTCGCTTATTTGCCACGTCTCAACCTGGCTATTTGGATTTATTGTCTGATCACTGCTTGATCCCTGGACTCTGTCTGATCTCCTGGACTGCCTTGTGCCTTTTGGACTGGGGTAAAATTTATTTTATCAGCACCTGCCATTGTTACTATACAGTCTCTTTAGGAAACCTGTTCAAACCTGTGGATCTTTTGTTTGTGTATTTACTTTAATAAAGACACTTTGCTTTACATTTTTGTTGCTATTAGTAAATACACTGGGATTCATAACATGATGAACTGCCAAAAAGAAAACCTTGGAATTGTGTGAAAGAACCCTGCTTCAGATTTCTCTTGGAACTCTTTTTGCAATTGATTTCATTTGTTTTCTCCCTGCAAATATGTCTGCTCTACAAATGGCGGAACAGTCTCTGCTACAGTGTCTACAAACTGACATAATTCTGTTACGCTCTCAGCTGGCTCAATTTTCTGCTATACTTTTGGACCCACTCAGGAGACTATCAGAATCTGTTTCTATGAAGTCCAATACTGTAGATTTGATTCAGCCAACTCTGTCTGCTGCTGAATCTGTGCTGCCAGCACCTTGTAATAATACCATGACAAATTTGCATTTAACTAACAACTACAGTTTAACAAATGCCCGGTTCACAAGTGGTCCACGCCCCCATCTGACCGAAGTGGAGCGACAGCGCAGAATAACCAACAAACTGTGTCTCTACTGTGCAAGTAATACACACTTCTTACAAGCCTGTCCTCTCCGCAGACCACGACAGCTTACCAAACCATCTTCTGTTGTTACTTCTCCGTATCCTGGATTTGTTTACACTTCACCTATTCTGCTCCCTGGGATGAGACCCAATCTGCCAACCCCAGTTACCAGTTCTGAGGCGCCAGCTCCAGCCGCCTGTCCTGAGGTCACATCATCTGCCTCCAACTCTGAGGTCACATCATCTGCCTCCAGCTCTGAGGTCACATCATCTGCCTCCAGCTCTGAGGTCACATCATCTGCCTCCAGCTCTGAGGTCACATCATCTGCCTCCAGCTCTGAGGTCACATCATCTGCCTCCAGCTCTGAGGTCACATCATCTGAATCCAGCTCTGAGGTCACATTATCTCCCTCCAGCTTGGAGCCTGTTGTCACTGTGTCCGGTCCGGAGCCTGCTGCCACTGTGTCCGGTCCTGAGTCCGCTGTGTCCGGTCCTGAGTCCGCTGTGTCCGGTCCTGAGTCCGCTGCCTCTACTCCCGAGTCCGCAGCCGCTGCCTCTACTCCCGAGTCCGCAGCCGCTGCCTCTACTCCCGAGTCCTCAGCCGCTGCCTCTACTCCCGAGTCCTCAGCCGCTGCTTCTACTCCCGAGTCCTCAGCCGCTGCCTCTACTCCCGAGTCCTCAGCCGCTGCTTCTACTCCCGAGTCCTCAGCCGCTGCCTCTACTCCCGAGTCCTCAGCCGCTGCCTCTACTCCCGAGTCCTCAGCCGCTGCCTCTACTCCCGAGTCCTCAGCCGCTGCCTCTACTCCCGAGTCCTCAGCCGCTGCCTCTACTCCCGAGTCCTCAGCCGCTGCCTCTACTCCCGAGTCCTCAGCCGCTGCCTCCAATTCCGAGCCATACAGTTCTGCTACTTCATATAGTTTCTATATATTTATTTTATACAGTACAGCAAAAGTTACAGCACCATCTACAATCTACTGCTGATCTTCTGACCAGCAGTATATGGGACTATCCAGTTTAAATATGACCACCCACACACCTGTTAGAAAACCACCACAGTAAACAGGTGTAGGGGTTTATTATAAAAGTTCTCTCTCTGCCAACAGTAATTTTAAAGTGACTGGTAGGGAAAATACTCAGGGACGTACATTTAATTTACAGTCAGAGAGTCTGGTTGACTGAGCCAAGGGGGCTCTGAATTTTTGATATTAACCGCCATAACTCTGATCCAAATTTGCATGTGGCTCATAGAGTAATAGAGTACATACCACTGAACCTTCACTTGAAGTTTTGGAAGTAAATAAACTCATCTCTCAAGGAGAGGTGGGCTCTGGATCAAATTTTGTGAAGGGAACCAGAATTCTTATGAGCGACTGAATCACTTCAAGCTTTACTGGGTAAAGAAGATCACCACACACACACACACACACACACATACACACATGACAGTAATTACAACAGAGGGATGGATGGTCATCAGTCCAAAGGAGTTTAAAAGGCTGAAGTTTGGGATGAAGTCTTAGGTTAAGAAAAAGGGGGCAAGACAGGATTACTTGGATGCTCCCATGTTGTGTCACAATGGGAGTTGCTTAGCTGACCTGGACATAAATATTCTGTGAACTTATGAACTTCCTGTAACGAGTCACGGCGGCCGGAAGGGTTGTTTCGGCGTCCCCGCAGTCTCCATGACGACCGGGACGTCATTTCCGCCGTCTACGTCCCGGTTGCCTGGGCAACAACCGGGACGCTCTAACACTACGGCCGCAGCACTGACTGGCGGTCTGGCGGCAGGGCACAGCGCACCAAGTAAGTTTACTCACCATCATGCGTTTTTATATAGGAACTAGTCATGCTTGATGGTTTTAGGATTTTCTGCCATTTCCTGGTTATCAGTGCAGTGGGGAGGAGTCTCACTGTCCTTTACTCCTATTGGCTTATTGCACTATTTAAGGCAGTGACGACAGAGCCTCACTGCCAGTTATAGCTCCCAGTGTAGCTAGGCTCCTGTTCCTTGTTTCTTGCTCCTGTGCTGTATTCTTGTTTGGATTCCCGTGTATGACCCCTGGCTTGTTTTTGGACCTTGTTGTATTGCCTGTGACCCCTGACCTCGGCCCGTTATTTGGTATCGCTGTCTGCTGCCGGCCCTTGACCTTTGCTTGGATCTCATGCTGCTGTGTGCTACTTCACGCTACTCCTGGGTTCTTCCCAGTCAGCGCACATTTCACAACCCTCCGTTCGTCTGCAGCCAAGTCTGTCCCCACCACTAGGGGCTCCAGCGAAAACCAGACTTCGGAGCAGACTCCGGGTTTTGTCGTGCTGACTGGAAAAGTTCGTAACTGTCACACGGCGCTTATTCGGCTTCCATAAACAAAGACTAAGACACTCACCTGTGCCTCATTAGCAGCCTCAAACCCTTAGTCTGATCTGCACATGTGCAGACTGAGCACCTGTCTGTTTCTGGCAAGATTCCTATTGGTCTCAGGTTCTGGCTCTAAACTTGAAAAGGCACTTCCTCCCATTCCTCTGGGCCTGTTCATCAAGTTACCTGGCTGTTTAGGTTCCTACCTATTCTGTGTGCTCTCACCTGGATCGTCAGTGCCTCTGCTGTGTTGCTGTTCAAAGGCTATATTGCTCAGACTGCACTTACCTCTGCTGTGTGCTGTTCAAAGGCTATACTGCTCAGACTGCACTTACCTCTGCTGTGTGCTGTTCAAAGGCTATACTGCTCAAACTACATCTCCAAGGACTGCACCACGCAAGATCATCTACTCCACATTTGTCTCGGTGGCTCAGTGGTTATTACAGGTCGTATCATCTGAGCTGCTTGCTTTTACCCACTCCACTTTGTTGCTGGACTGTTACTTGTACCTCCTGTATCGTGCTGCCTCATTGTGGTCTCATATACCTGCTGCATTACCATCTCCACTTTGTTGCTGGACTGTTACTTGTACCTCCTGTATCGTGCTGCCTCATTGTGGTCTCATATACCTGCTGCATTACCATCTCCACTTTGTTGCTGGACTGTTCCTGCTATCGCTATATTGAAATACACTGATTATACTGCTATATTGTATGCACTCATACTGCATTGCTGGATGTACTGCTCACCCTGTTCCTATGTTCCTTGTGCTTAATTACCAAGACTTTCTGTGATCATTCAAGCATCATTAAATCGCTAATTGTACCTTATCCTGCATCTGTTGTCTATTCGCTGTCTGGGTATAGAACTGACATTACCAGTGTGCCTACTTCACACCAGTTACTATCACTCCCCCAAGAGTCCAGAATACCAAACTGTGACACTAACATTATAACTGGCCCAAAAAAGACGATCCCACCCTCCTCTGATGGATCCCAGACCGGCCCAAGTCCTAGCAGGACAGATCCAGGCCGTTTCACAGATGGTCCAGGACCTTTCAATCAGGCTGTCTGCTCAAGAAGAAGCCGCCAAAGCCTCACAAGCAACTATGGCACCAGCCCTTGAGCCTAAGTTAAACCTTCCGGACCGTTTTTCGGGGGATAGAACCTTGTTTCGGAATATTAAGGAGAGCTGCAAGCTATATTTCTGTCTCAGGCCCCGCTCCTCAGGTTCAGAGCAACAAAGGGTTGGTATCATCATCTCCTTACTTCAGGGCGACCCTCAATCCTGGGCCTTCAGTCTGACTCCTGTTAATCCTGCTTTGCAGTCCGTGAATGCTCTTTTCAACGCCCTTGGTCTCCTATATGATGACCCCGACCGAGTGGCCTCTGCCGAATCGCATTTTAGGGAGCTCAGACAAGGGCGGCGTTCAGCAGAAGAATATTGTGCCGAGTTCAGAGGCTGGTCGGTCGATAGTCAATGGAATGACCCCGCGTTACGGAGTCAGTTCCGCCTAGGGCTCTCGGAGCAGATAAAAGATTCCCTGGTCCAGTACCCTTCGTGACTCTCCTTGGAGGCATTAATGCAACTAGTAATTAAGATTGACCGCCGGATCAAAGAGAGGAGATCTGAAAAGGAGGCCACTTCACCATCCTGGTCCCCTCGGGTCACTTACTCGGTCCCTCAGGACTCGTCGGAGCCCATGCAGTTAGGGGCTTATCGCCTGTCCCCCGAGGAAAGATCCAGGGGACGATCGCAGGGACTATGTCTATACTGCGGCAATAAGGGTCATCTCTTGCGTACCTGCCCTAACAAGGCGGGAAAATACCAGGCCTAGGAGTAAAAGAAGAGGTACTCCTAGGTCTCTAAATGGTCTCTTCCAAGAATTCCGTCCTCATACCTGCCCGGCTCATGTATGGAAATCAGTCCGTATTCATCTCTGCTTTCCTAGATAGCGGTGCAGCTGGAAATTTTCTGGATGTAAAGTTCGCCCAAGCATTGGGGATTCCTTCAGTAAACTTAGACTCGGAGATCACGGTCTGCAGATTGGACGGTAAACCGTTGACTGATGGTAGGATCTCATCCCAAACTCCGCCTTTGCACCTCACAGTGGGAGCTCTTCATTCTGAAGTTCTCTAATTTTTTCTGATTCCCTGTTCCTCCGTACCATTGATCTTAGGGCTTCCTTGGCTCCAACTCCACAATCCTCACATCGATTGGGGCACTGGGAAGATCCTACGATGGGGTAAGACCTGTTCATCAACCTGTCTCACCCTTCCTCTTCGGGTGGTTCTACCTTGTCCTGAGTCTCTTCCTTTACCTTACCAGGAGTTCCACGATGTGTTCTCTAAGATGGAGGCAGATTCTCTTCCCCCGCATCGTAGCTACGATTGCTCCATCGATCTGGTTCCAGGTGCCAAGCTTGCTAAGGGAAGTTTATATGCTCTGTCCATTCCTGAGACTAAGGCTATGGATGACTATGTGGAGGAAAACCTACGTAAGGGATTCATTCGACCATCTAAATCCCCCATAGGAGCGGGTTTCTTCTTTGTGGCCAAAAAGGATGGGAGTCTTCGACCATGCATCGACTATCGGGGCTTGAATGGGATCACCGTGAAGAATACCTACCCTTTGCCTCTCATCTCCGTGCTCTTTGATCAGCTCAAACAAGCCACGATTTTTTCTAAGATTGATCTGAGAGGAGCATATAATTTGATCCGGATCAGAGAAGGGGATGAGTGGAAGACGGCTTTCAACACCCATTCGGGCCATTATGAATATCGGGTCATGCCCTTTGGCCTATGTAATGTCCCTGCGGTGTTTCAAGATTTTATTAATGATGTCTTACGAGAATTTCTGGGAAAGTTTGTTGTGGTCTACCTCGACGACATTTTGATCTATTCCAAGTCACTGGAGCAGCACCGTATACAAGTAAAAAGGTCCTCCTCAAACTGCGCCAACACTGCCTTTTTGCCAAACTCAAGAAATGCGAGTTCGAGGTCACCCAGGTAATGTTCCTCGGATATGTCATCTCTCCTCGTGGCTTCTCTATGGACCCCAGTAAGGTCCAGGCAATTCTTGATTGGGTCCAGCCTAGCAATCTATTATTATTATTATTATTATTATTAATATTTATTTATAAGGCGCCAAAAGGCATCCGCAGCGCCGTACAGAGACAAACAAAATTACAATACAATGGGAGACAGCACAGTACAGTAAACACAGCAACTCAGTACGCTCAATGCACAGCTAGAGAGGGCGGGGAAGGGGGAGGGAGGATCCGCAAACGACGGGGCCCAAGAAGGAGGGCGCAGAAGACAGGGAGACCCCCAGGGGGGAGGAGGGAGTGAGAGTGGACGTGGGGTGGAGGACCCTCGAGGAGGAGGGCTAAGTAGCTGGAGAGCAGAGTTAGAAGTGGTGGAAACAGGAGGAGAGATGGCCCTGCTCAGAGGAGCGTACAATCTAAGGGGAGGGGTGGACAGACAGAGAGACGCAGGGGAGAGAGGGAGAGTAGGGGGACAGAGGCAGAAGATAAGGTAGGAAGTTAAGTGGGAGACAGAAAGGCTTTAAGAAAAAGGTGGGTTTTTAGGGCCCGTTTGAAGCTGGACAGATTAGGGGAAGTTCTGATGGAGGGAGGGAGCTTGTTCCAGTGGAGGGGGGCAGCGCGGGCGAAGTCTTGGATACGCGCGTGGGAGGAGGTTATAAGGGGGGAAGAGAGGCGACGGTCAGAGGCAGAACAGAGAGGGCAGGATGGAGCATGAATAGAGAGGAGGGTGGAGATGTAGGGTGCAGTGGAGTTGGCGAGGGCCTTGTAGGTGAGTGTAAGGAGCTTAAAGAGGATTCTGAAGGGGAATGGGAGCCAGTGAAGGGCTAGGTAGAGGGGGGAGACAAAAGAGGAGCGGCGAGAGAGGAAAATAAGCCTAGCTGCAGCGTTAAGGACGGATCAAAGGGGATCGAGATGAGAGTGGGGGAGGCCAGTGAGGAGGAGGTTGCAGTAGTCAGGCGGGAGATGATCAGAGAGTGGATAAGGCATTTGATGGCATCTTGGGAGAGGAAGGGCCGGATGCGAGCGATGTTGCGCAGCTGGAAGCGGCAGGATTTAGCAAGAGAGAGGATGTGGGGGCCAAAGGAGAGAGAGGAGTCAAGGATGACACCAAGGCAGCGAAGTAGGGGGACAGGGGAGATAGAGGTGTTGTCGATAGTGATGGAGAGGTCAGAAGGGGATGGAGTATGAGAGGGAGGAAAAACTATGAGCTCAGTTTTGGCAAGGTTAAGTTTGAGGAATCGAGAGGACATCCAGGAGGAGATGGCAGAGAGGCAGGCGGACACCCTAGAGAGGAGGGAGGGAGAGAGATCAGGAGAGGAGAGGTATAGTTGAGTATCGTCAGCGTAAAGGTGGTAGCTGAAGCCGAAGGAGTTGATGAGTTCACCCAGGGAGGAGGTGTATAGAGAGAAGAGTAAGGGTCCCAGAACAGAGCCCTGAGGGACCCCGACTGGAAGGGTGGATGGGGGGGAGAGAGACCCAGAGGTGGTGACAGAGAAGGAACGGTGAGTAAGGTAAGAGGTGAACCAGGACAGGACTGGGCCAGAGAGGCCGAAAGACTGGAGGGTGTGAAGGAGGAGGGGGTGGTCAACGGTGTCAAAGGCTGCAGAGAGGTCAAGGAGGATGAGAAGGGAGAAGTGGCCCCTGGCTTTTGCAGAGAGGAGGTCATTGGTGACTTTAGCCAGGGCAGTTTCAGTGGAGTGGAGGGGGCGGAAACCAGACTGGAGAGGATCAAGGAGGGAGTATTCAGAAAGGTAGGAGGTGAGACGGCTGCAGACGAGCCTCTCGAGAATTTTGGAGGCAAAAGGGAGAAGAGATATGGGGCGATAGTTCGAGAGAGAAGTGGGGTCGAGATTAGGTTTCTTAAGAATGGGGGATACGAGAGCATGTTTGAAGGAGGAGGGGAAGATGCCAGTGGAGAGGGAGAGATTAAAGAGGTGAGCGAGGTGGTGGGGGAAAGGGAGCGAAGAAGGTGGGAGGGGATGGGATCCAGGGGGCAGGTAGTGGGGGGGGAGGATAAAATGACAGAGTGGACTTCCTCGCCGGTGGTGGGACGGAAGGAGTAGAGGGGAAGGCAGAAGAGTGGGAGGGGTGGAAGAGAGAGTGGAAGAGGAGATTTCAAGTCGGATGGCCTCGATTTTAGAGGAGAAGAAGGAGGCGAAATCAGAGGCAGTCAGGGAGGAGGGGGTGGGGGGAGGGGAGGGGGCCAAGAGAGTGCTGAAGGTGGCAAAGAGGCGGCGGGGGTTAGAGGACTGGGAAGAGATGAGGGATTTAAAGAAAGATTGTTTAGCGAGTGAGAGGGCAGAGCTGTAGGATGAAAGGATGAATTTAAAGTGGAGGAAGTCAGCCAGGGAGCGGGATTTTCTCCAGTGACGTTCGGCGGAACGGGAGCATTTTTGGAGGAAGCGGGTAAATTTGGAGTGCCTGGGTTGGGGTTTGGAGCAGCGGGGGTGGACGGAGTGGGCAGGGGCGACCGCGTCCAGAGCGGAGGTGAGGGTGTGATTGTAGAGGGAGACCGCCTGGTTGGGGCAGGCCTGGGAGGAAAGGGGAGAAAGGAGGGTATCGAGAGAGGAGGACAGAGAGGCAGGGTCAAGAGCATCAAGGTTGCGTATGGACAGAGTAGGTTTGGGCAGGGGGAGGGGAGCAGGAGAAGAGAGGAGAGAGAAGGAGAGGAGATGGTGGTCGGATAGAGGAAAGGGAGAGATGGAGAAGTCGGAGAGATTACATAGGTAGGAGAAGACAAGATCAAGGGAGTGACCAAGGCAGTGGGTAGAGGAGGAGGTCCATTGGGTGAGACCAAGGGAGGAAGAGAGGGTGAGCAGTTTGCTGGAAGCAGGGTAGGTGGGGTTGTCGATGGGGATATTAAAGTCACAGAGAATGATCGAGGGGAGATCGGAGGAGAGGTAGTGAGGAAGCCAGCTAGCAAAGTTGTCAAGGAAGAGGGAGGTGGGGCCAGGGAGGCAGCCAATCTAAAGGCCATTCAGAGGTTTTTAGGATTCGCTAACTACTATAGACGATTCATCCAATCATTTTCAGTGTTAGTGGCACCTATTACTGCACTTACCCGAAAAGGGGCCGATACTGTTAACTGGCCTTCCGCTGCTGTGACATCCTTCAAGGCTCTCAAAGATGCTTTTGTCTCGGCACCCGTCCTCAGACATCCCAATCCGGAATTACCATTTGTTATCGAAGTAGACGCCTCTGACGTCGGGGCTGGGGCCGTCCTCTCTCAGAAGGATCTTAACGACCATAAGCTGCACCCCTTTGCATTCTTTTAGAAGAAATTTTCTTCTGCTGAAACTCACTACGATGTGGGTAATCGGGAATTGTTAGCAGTCAAGTGGGCATTCGAAGAGTGGCGACACTGGCTAGAAGGCGCTAAGCATGTTATCACGGTGTATACCGACCATAAAAATTTGCAATATATTCAATCTGCCAAGATTGTGAATTCCCGACAAGCCCGGTGGGTCCTCTTCTTTTCCCGTTTCAACTTCACTATTACGTTCCGGCCAGGATCCAAAAACACGAAAGCCGATGCATTATCTCGCAGCTTCGTTGCCTCGCATCCTCCTTCCACAGAACCCGCTTTTATTATTCCCACGTCCAAGATTATTCTTGGTCTGACTCAGGATCTCAGTACGATTCTCCATGATCTTCAACATTTGGCGCCTCCGGCTGCGCCTAAGGGTAAATTATTCGTACCTGACCATTTGAGAAGAACGGTTCTGGTGGAATGTCATGATAACAAGACTTCGGGTCATCCTGGAATATCCAAAACAGTGGAACTTCTGTCTCGTTCAGTCTGGTGGCCCTCGTTATCCGCGGACACCAAGGAATTTGTCTTATCCTGTGAATCCTGTGCCAGAAATAAATCCTCCCGCAAACTTCCTGCAGGACTCCTTATGCCTCTGTCTATTCCAGTAAGACCCTGGACACACATATCCATGGACTTCATCGTGGAACTGCCTCGATCATCCAGCTTTAACACCATCTGGGTGATAGTAGACAGATTTAGTAAAATGGCTCACTTCGTTCCTCTAATGGGATTACCATGTGCCAAAACTTTGGCTTCCCTTTTCATTCAGCATGTTTTCAAGCTCCATGGACTTCCCAATAACCCTGTTTCAGACCGTGGCTCCCAATTTGTCGCCACTTTCTGGAGGGCATTCTGTACCCAATTGGGAATCAAGATCTGTCTGTCTTCTGGGTATCACCCACAGTCTAATGGACAAACGGAAAGGGTCAATCAATCCCATGAACAATACCTCCGGTTATATGTAACCAAATCCCATAATGACTGGGCTGCTCTGCTTCCATGGGCAGAGTTTGCCTACAACAACTCATGCCATTCTTCTACCCTGATGTCCCCATTCTTCTGCAACCTTGGATTTCATCCTCGGTCCAACTCTGTCTACTCCAGAAACTCTGAACCAATCTAAGTCTCGTTCTCCTATTTCTCATCTCTCCCGGATATGGAGGAAAGTTCACATTGCCCTCAAACAGGCTTCATTTAAATCTAAGCATTATGCTGATCGATACCGCGGACCATGTCCTTTCAAGGTCGGGGACAGGGTGTGGCTGTCGACACGCAATATTAAACTCAAGCAACCTTGTAAGAAGTTAGGTCCCAGGTTCATTGGGCCCTTCTTCATTATTGGACAGGTGAACCCTGTGGCGTTTAAGTTGAAACTTTCTCCTTCACTCAAGATCCCTAACACCTTCCATTGTTCTTTGCTGAAAGCGGTCACAGGGTCGCAAAGGTTCAGGCCACATCAATTGCACAGACCTCGTCCTGTCTCAGTCAAAGGGCACCAGGAGTTCATCGTTGAAAGAATTCTAGACTCCAAAAAGGTGCAAAGCCAGATCCAATTTTTGGTCCACTGGAAAAGCTATGGCCCGGAGGAACAGTCTTGGGTGCCACAGAAACATCTCTATGCTAACCAACTCATTAAGGATTTCTTCAAGAAGTATCCTGGGAAACCTGGAAGTCGGGGTACCTTGACCCCTCCTCAAGGGGGGGGGTACTGTAACGAGTCGCGGCGGCCGGAAGGTTGTTTCGGCGTCCCCGCCGTCTCCGTGACGACTGGGACGTCATTTCCACCGCCTACATCCCAGTTGCCTGGGCAACAACTGGGACGTTCTAACACTACGGCCGCAGCACTGACTGGAGGTCTGGCGGCAGGGCACAGCGCACCAAGTAAGTTTACTCACCATCATGTGTTTTTATATAGGAACTAGTCATGCTTGATGGTTTTAGGATTTTCTGCCATTTCCTGGTTATGAATGCAGTGGGGAGGAGTCTCACTGTCCTTTACTCCTATTGGCTTATTGCACTATTTAAGGCATTGAGGACAGAGCCTCATTGCCAGTTATAGCTCCCAGTGTAGCTAGGCTCCTGTTCCTTGTTTCCTGCTCCTGTGCTGTATTCTTGTTTGGATTCCCGTGTATGACCCCTGGCTTGTTTTTGGACCTTGTTGTATTGCTTGTGACCCCTGACCTCGACCCGTTATTTGGTATCGCTGTCTGCTGCCGGCCCTTGACCTTTGCTTGGATCTCATGCTGCTGTGTGCTACTTCACGCTACTCCTGGGTTCTTCCCAGTCAGCGCACATTTCACAGCCCTCCGTTCGTCTGCAGCCAAGTCTGTCCCCACCACTACGGACTCCAGCGAAAACCAGACAGGTTTTGTCGTGCTGACTGGAAAAGTTCATAACACTTCCTCTCTGATCCTGTGCAAATTTGGATAAGTAGCACTCATCTAATTTAGCCGCCTGCATATTTTTCCTTCCAGCACTGTGGTTTTGTTCTGTTTCTGTTCTAATTTTTCCCTTTGTGCCTTTCCTTTCCCCTTTGACTGTGTCTCTGTCATCTGCCTGTGTTGTCTTTATGTTTTTCCCATTTAGTGCCCTACTCACTTGTCTCCCTGTGCCATCTTTCTACTGCCCATTCCCTGCCTTTTACTTAAATCCGCTGCCCGTTTAAGTCATCCATTAAGCAGAAGCAGCCCGTTAAGTCTGCTTCTGCTAGTGGCAGCTCTGGACATGCGACTATGGTTGTGGCGTCCCCATGTGACTGCCGCCTGTCAATAAGATGGCAAGAGGTCACGCTGTAAGGCCAGCGGTGAGCCATCAGATGGCTGCCCATCCATCCTGCACACTCGTCTGCCTACTCATGGCTCGGGGTGCATGTGTCGTAGCAGGCACACTGCTACCTGAGGGCAGTTAATGAGTCCGTCCATGGCCCTAGCGAGTGGGTGGGGAGTGAGACCTGCTGGCACCTGGCCTGCTCCCTTCAGTAGGCTTGTTCTTCATGCACAGTCCCAAATATATTTTAATAATGTTCTTCTCCCATCCGCCTCCTCTGTCATTGCTAGTGCTGCTGTCACCGTGAGATGAGGGGGCTTGTGCTGCCCTGTTTCTATTGATATTGCTGGCCGTATATTAGGACATGCTTTTGGGGGTGGCCCTGGGGCTGGACTGGCTGACAACTCCATTGCCCCCCCCATTACCTTCTGGCCTGGCTCGGTGGGGGGTTGGGGTTTTTGGGGTCACCCACATTAGCTCGGCCGCTGTCTGTCTCTCTGACCGGGTCCCCTCCTTGGCTAATGGTACAGCCTCCTGTGCTGTTGGGGCCTAGTGGGGTTGCACCCAGCCTTCCGCAGCCAGTGGGTGACGCTCTGCCTTTGTCTCAGGGCATTGGGGCTGCTTCTTTTCACTCTGATGGGTTCCAAATGTCGCAGGGTTCCCTAGATAGTACATGGTATTTCCCTAGACCTGCGTTTCTTCCCTTCTTTCCATTTGCCCATTCCTTAGTCACCCTCTGGCCCTACTCCAACCTTCTCTGGGTTCCTGTCATCCTCAGTTTGTCTTGCCTATGCCCCCTCGGGCTTCCGTGGTGGGGGTGGGTGATTTTCCTTGTTATCCATATCCGTGGCTCCTGTATGGGGTTGCAGTGCCCTCTTCTTGCCCTTCTGTGCTGGTGACCCTCCCCCCTCTGTAGCTCGTGACATTGACGCTAACATTTCTGTTTCAGCAGGTGTCTCAGTGGCCAGGGCAGCCAATGATCCATGTCTGCTGAAGGTGGACGAATCAGTGATTCCACTTCCGGTTGGTGTTCCAGGTTCAGATGACGACTGATGACCCTGTTGTTATGGGTGAGCATATTATTTCTCCTGTTGATGTGGTATTGCCTGAATTTTCTGATTGTGCAAGCTCTAGTGGAGAGTCTTTGGGATCGCAGGTGTGCCCGAATAAACTACTTCAGGCTTGGCGTAAGCATTTTGTAGTTAAGAGTGCCACTGTGTGGTGGAGGGGAGTTGTAGCAGGATATCACAAAGTAGGTCCAGTGTTACAGAGAGATGAGATGCACTGCGCCAATATGGACATTTTCAGTGGGGTGCACCTGTCTGTAAGGGATTGGATTAGGAAGGACCAATCAAAAGGACAAACAAAACAAAGGCGAAGGTGGCCCAAGGCTAGCGCGAGAGGTGGGGGTGGCGCTAGACGTTATAGGACCTATCATAATTGGTTAAGTGGATTTAGTGTTTTTGCTGCCTGTTACTTGGACTTGAGGCCTGGCAAGTATCTTGATGTGCTTAGATACATGCATATGGTACATGACATGTACATGAATTCTAAGCTGGGTGCATGGCTAGCTCATGAAGAGGTGTTTTAGTCCAAGTACGAAGGCCTTCCGAGCCTCATGTTCGAGTTTAAGGACCTAGATGTGTTTCCTAAAAAGGGAGGGTGGCTGCGGACGGTTTTACGCAGCATCGGTCTAGTGTGCAAGGGAGGCCTGGCACGCCCCATCCACAGAGTGCAAAATGCTATGCTTTTAAGTCCTGGGACAAACCTGCGGTAGGTTCCGTGGGTAGAAGCTCCTTCACCTATGAAGTTGGAGGTATTCGGATTGAATAACCGAGAATCAGATATTGCTTTCCGCATCTTTATAGGCTCAATGGTGTGCAGTTGATGGAGGCGGATTTAGGATTTTTCATTGAAAGCATTTATGAGAAATTTATGAGAACTTGAAGAGATTTTGTAAGTTTAGTATGGTGGTGGGCCTTGGTCCCTTACTGCATCCGGCGTGGCTGGAAAGCATTGGCAACCAGAGGTCAGTACCTGATAGGAGCAAGGTTATTCATCCGAAGAGTATGCATTCCTTCAAAGTGTTAGGTTTTAGGTTCAGTTACAGGCACCGTCCTCGGGGGCAGATTTGTTGTTGTGTTATGTCAGCCTAGAAGGGGATGCAGGTCCTCTGGTGGCTTGTGGTGGATGGATACCTGATCGATTTAAGGGTGCGCTCCTGGGAGGAAAACATCCCCCAGTTAATTAATACTGAGAGGGCGGGTGACCCTCATTGTGGCATTTTGGTATTGGTTCTAACTGCCTATGCTTTCTCCTCCACCATACATTTGTTTCCTATTAATAAAACTGATTCTCATTTGCCAAAACTTGTTGTCCATGTATTTATTTTATGTTAAGGGGAGTTATGTTTTTGGGAGTTATAGCATGGCTGACCATCAACCGTTAAACCTTTTATCTGAAGTGGTCTTCTAATTTAATATATCAAAAATCGGAATATTATCGGACATTGTTGTTGTTTTGGGGCCACATATACTGCAATATCAGGCTAGTTGCCTGACACTGAATATAATATGGCAGAATTGTGGCCTGCATCCATTGTTTGAACCAGCTTATTGAGGGGATAAAGAAATATAAATCAGCAGATGATATGACACTGATCTGCAAGGCTCTTGAGAAGGCACTGTAGACTTGTACAAACAGAAAAGATTATTTATTATAGATTTCTGAAAATGCACCTATTTGACAGTCTTGCTCATACATAGATGAACACTGATTTTCTGCATTTTGGAAGTGCCTCCTTAAAGCATATGTCTTTAAGTACTAATGACACTAAGGGGTATCTATATATTAAAGCAAATATAGAAGAAAGAGTGTTGCATTTCCACTCATTTTTTATTCCACTTGAACTGTTTGCTCAATTGTCTGTCAGGGGTGAAGAAGTCAGGGTCTTCTGAGGGAGTGCACGCATAATAATGAGATTAGTTATAACAACTTTACATGTTGCGAACTTCTCTACACCCACAATGCGCCAGAATCATCCTTCACCTCTGAGGTCATGGAGGTTACCTCTGCTCCATTTCTTTTAGCAGTGCTGTGTTATATATAGTATCTATACAGTATATTACATATGGCACATATCTGCTCCAAAAACACAGCACTAGGGCTCTACATTACATTATAGAGCACTTAGAGATTAGTATGGTAAGAATGTACACCCCTTCAATCATTTACCAGTAATGCTCTCACAATATATATACTTTACACAAAAAGAATGCAATGCAATTGGTTATGCATGTTAGAAATAGCAGTATAGCAGACTCTCTTTATATTGTAATTGATAAGACTTGTCTAGAAGGCAAAAGTCCACGCACCTGTAAATACCCTATTAAAGTAATTCTATCGTTTTCAAATAAGCATTGCATAGGCGATTGTATTGTGTTTCCAAGGCACAAAGTAATTTATTTTAGCAGATGTAAACAGTTAACAGTTCAATACATGATTATTATGTAATACAGTACAGTACAGCCAATACCAAAAGATACATACATACCGCTGCGTTCACATGCGCTTCGCTGCGCTCCCACAGGTACCAGTGAACAGTAGTTCACTCTTGAATACTGTAGTCAGAGAATGACTGAAGCTAGTGGGAGCGCAGCTATGAATATATACATTCAGTGTTACAGAGAGAACAATGCAGATGACGTGGCTTGCTTCTATAGGTCCAGACTTCAGGTGGGTCCAGGGTAAACAGGTCATAGGCTAGTTCAAACAACCCCCTAAAAGTCTGAGGTCAACATTCCAGATGATTCTCCCGCCCAGAAACCAGTTACAACTAGTCCATTAGCATTTTACAGTTTGATATCACTCTGACTATTTAGTCCCTATCATCAATAACTAGAATATGCAATATGCGATCTCTTTGGTGAATGAACTGGACAGCTGCTGATGAATAGGGGGATTAAAATGTTATCAGACATGACACTTTTCCTATAACCTGAACCTTAAATAACACTGAAGTGTACATATAATCATAATATATAAACTAATAATAACCTAAATACTATCTGCTCATAAATCACTGTATAACTGAAGCAATATGAATATGAATTATATAAATAACTAAATGTTGTAATGCGAGTGTGTGCGTATTTCACCATGCGATCGCAGTATGCCACGTGTAGCGTGGCATACTGAATGCAATCGAACAATAAAACAATATTAACCAATATACTTTCGTTCATCCAATTATACGACTTCGACAGTTCCACCCTTTGATAGTATACTAAACTATCACCTTAAAGATTTTATATGCAGGATCTCAGTACCACGTTTCATTGCTATGTAATGCACGTCCTTCTTGGTGTATGACCATGCTGACTGTAGATCTGAACAAGTTATCATAAGAGAGAGTCTTAATCCTCAAAACGATTTCTTCTTTTACTATAGACCGTATACCTCTGGAGCTTGGAGATGACCTTTTGTATGCCCTTCAAGGGTGCAATAAAACATATAATACATTATTTGGAAGGGTACAGAGTACAATAGAACATGTATCAGTTATACAGAATACTCTACTACAGTTCTTCAAGTTTAACAGGTTCATCCGTCCAACGCATGTCTTTAAGCTCAGAATACATTTAAACACTTCATGTTCATCAATAATATCATCCTATGTCTATCAATAATGTCATATACATTCTCCTTCAGCTTGCATTAATATACACTTCTAATAATGTCATCAGTCCTTTTCATCAACACTTGTGGGCGAGCTATTGTCTGTTCGCTCTTCCCAGTCTCCCAATACTCAGGTTTCTTTGTACGCGAAATAGCGGTTGGCTTGCCAAACATTGGGAGACTCCAGATTAAGGGACCTAGGTGTCGTAATTTTCCCCTAGTGACCTCCCACCCATAATTCGGGTACCTCAAGAATATTTAGTGGAAAGAGGACTAGTCCTACTTGCTATAATCACTGAGGCACGTGAGAGCACGCCCAGCACTTTGTTTGGTCTAAAACCTTACCCACCCAAGAATGATAATCATTCTCAAGGATGCCTGCTCAAGTCCGAATATTACTGGACTGGCATCGCTGGGTGTACCTCTCTTAAACTATGGGGTCAACGTACTTACGGACGTAATGCTACTCAGACAATAGCCCCTCACACTTTCTCCAAGCTCCAGGGATTCCAAATTTTCCTTTACCCCTGAATTGAATAGAGTAATTGACTGGACCGATTTCGCTACTAGCTTCTCCTTCATCCCCAATACCTCAATATCATTACCTGAACCAGCCTCTGTCACCTGTCAACAATCAAAAGAATTGACCATCCTGAAAAGAGAATGTGATGAGAGAAACACAGAACAGGAAAACTACAACTTCATGCTGGACACCTGTCTTAGCCTTTGGCTCAGGTGCTACTAACTGCATTCGAGGCCTCCCAGAACAGATTCATGAGTGCACTTGGACCCTTCTCTAGTGTTGGCCCCTCTGCAGTGGGTGAAATGGGCACCAGTGTGTCTCTGCTACCCTTTGTCGTGATGCTGGTAGCCTACACCTGGTACCTGTCTGTCAAATAACTTGAGCCTAGGAAATTACTGTTCCACAACTTACTCTCCCGGTCCAACATCCTGACAGATAGTGTAACTTTTCAGTGTTTTGAATGTTCTCGGTTGCCGTCTCACTGTTTACCTTCCCTCTCAAGGTCTAAACTAGTCTCTCAGTTACGAACTCATCCCCAAGAGGGGTCAAGAACATTTAAAAAATCGACAGGTTAAGAGGCAGCCCAGGAGTGATCTTTGGTAGCGGGGAAGGACTAGTGGCCAAAGCTATCAGCCACTTCAATCAAGTTCCAACTCTTATTGAATTCAATTCGTTCTACCTAGTACCATTACTTTATGTTCACGCTGGTTTGTGGCTAATCGAAAGTATATAATTTGTTACCACTACTCATACATTATACATCAATACCATGTATACCCCTATCACCTATTATAAACTCTAGGGCAATCACATTGAATAACAAAAGCTTTGAGTATGACACAGTAATACATTAGACACATTTCAATACACCTTTACCCAGACATATTACATTGGTACACCAGTGTATACTTGAGGATCCTGCATGGTGGTAATTGGATGACGCGGATTTGTTTCACCTGGAGAAATTCTTCAGGTAACCCAAATCTTCATATATTAACCAATATGTGTATGCGTGCATGTGTGTGTGTGTGTGTTTACATTTTAAAATGAAAACAATACAACGAAAAACAAAACAAAACATAAATTTGTCAGCTGTCACATAAAACCCTGCTGTCTATTTGACAGCTATGTTCGCCCTGGTGTGACAGCCATGTATGGTCGTGTGTGTAAGTGTGGACTTTACTAGCAGCTACTTCAGTTGGTAACTGTGTCACTGTGTAAAGTCCTCTATGTAGTGTCCTACTCATGTGCTGGTATTGCTATAAAAAAAGATTTTTTCAGTCAACTCAACGTCGCCCCCTAGACTAGAAAAATGCTGAAGACCAATGTATATCAATCGATTTTCCCTCTGCCAACTCACATGCCATTCTCAGTACTTCACATTCAGCTACTTGACTAAGTGAGAAAGGCAAAGGGGTCTATTTCTATAACACTTTCTTCAAATATAACAGTATCCAGTACATGTCAGTCTAACAGTGAAAAAATATAAAACACGAAAATTCTACATTTTCTAGGGTTTCATATTATTTCGTATCTTGTGGCGAAAATCCTACTCCAATGTTCTACACAGAGATGCATATCTGTATGTCTAACCTCCAGCAATCTCCTGTCCTTCCCACCCTTTGTGCATACATATAAAGGCACATTTTTGTACAGGAGGCACAAAACACAAAAAAAAAACAAAACAGATATGCAATCTATAAAACATATTTCCACACAAAAAAAACTTTCTGCTTAACATTAGCAGCTTCTATACACATAACACCAAACCCCTAACTGTTTCTGTAACTCATGTCAATCTAGTGTGTATATCCCTGAGTTTTGTATTATGTAAAAAAAATGTCTTAGCCCCAATAATGAGACTGTGTCTATGTCTTTTCATATCTCTATAGAAGAGAAGAGAGAGAGGAAAAAAAATAGAGAGATACTAGCATAGATGTAAAAAATGAGAAAATAGGAGAGCAACGAATAATAGGAATACAAAGATTTGAATACAAGGGTTTGAAAACAAACAGACATGCAGAAAGGGAGATTTTTACAGCAAAAATGACAGCTGGATTGGACTCTGTGTGAAAATGGCTGTATTCATTCCACTAATCCCCTTAGCTATTTGCTAAACTATGGCCCCTCCACATACTTGACTAGGGGGTCTTACATCAACCGTGCAATCCAGTGTCGTCCGTCATTTGTTCATTAAGAACTCTGTATCACATTAACTACATACCTTTGCAATGGACTTCCTGACTTATGACAGAGAAATGGAAAAAATTAACTCTTGGTGACTCATCTGAGATACATAAAACGATATTTTGGAGCAAAGTATGTACATACTTCATTTTTGGATAATGATTCTCAGCTAAACAAATTATCATGAGTCACTGCAGCCTAAAACAAAGAGTGTTCCAATGATCCATTGTTAGGTAGTCTTTCAAGAGTAATTTTCATATTTCTCTATCCCACCCCTTTAAGCACTAAGTCTATATTTCTTTCATGTACCCTTATCTGTGAGAAGAAAAACAAGATAGTTATCTTAAAACAGCAAACGAAACAAACATTTCCATTCTTTACCATCGGCCAGGGATCATAAAAGCAAGCATGTGACAACATAAAACAAACAAACAAAATCAACAAAGATTACTTTTTAAATCAGTCTTTTTCTAAACCTGCACGTTAATACTTACCACGGTTTAACCTTTACCTTGCCTGGTTGTAGGACTACAGATATAACCTGACTTTTTGAGTTGACTATAGTTCTCCCTCAAAACATTTACTGCTGTGATGTGTGCAGATGCCTATTGGAAAACCTCTGAGACTTGTGTGCGCCTTCTTTGTAGGTGTTTATGTGACCCTCCTCTAGGATTGTGTTTTTCTTTCCTACAATCCTTCCTAATATGTCCTTTTTCTCTGCAATTGTGACATTTTCTTGTCTCATATTGTTTCTGTTCCTTAAACCAGGTGTTATTATAATGTGGTCGTGTGTGCAGTCCCTCTAGTGCTGGGATACTTACCATCATTACCCTATCACTTAGTGTCTCTTTCTGTGTATTTATACTTCTATCATGTCCTATAGCTGACTCCCTGAGAGCACTTATAGTGATTCCTTTCCAGTCTGGTAATGAAGTTTGTACCCTTCTTTTCAAGTTTTCCCTGAGGCCATTCATTAGAACCGAAACAGCAACCTCCCTGTAGTGTACATTATCTTTTATGTCTGATACCCCAGTGTATTTGGCCATCGCTCTCAGAGCTCTGTGAAAATATTCTGTTACCTTCTCACTATCCTTTTGTTTGATAGTAAAAATTTTACTCCAGTCCACTATTGTAGGAAAGTATATGGCCAACTGAGAAATTATGCGTTTAATACTTTCATGGTTATCACCCTCTGTTGAGGATCTATCCTCCTCCAACATACAATCCTTAATAAACTTTTGTATATCCGTATTGAGAGGAAGACAGGTCTTCAATAATAATTGCCAATCGTTATTTGTTGGCTCGTACACATTACCATAATTTCTAATAAACTTCTGACATTTGGGCAAATCTTTTCTAGGATCAGGGAAATCAGACAAAATTGAAAACATTTCAGACCTAGTCCCTGTATCATGTTTTAAGGGAACTTCACCATATTTGTCCGCCTTCCCATTGGGAACAGCTGTTGTGCGGACAGGATGCAGACCTACCAAATCACTAAATCCTGAACTAGTTGCTGGAATTGCTGTTGTAGTACAATGAATGTCCCCCTTTCTATTAATTTCCATATTATTCTCACCGATTTCAGCCGCTGCCCCTGCTGGCGGGATTGTTCCTTTTCCTTGTCCGTGTGGTGCCCTTTTCACATTACCAGCATGAGCAATGGCCGAAATGACGGTGGGAACATTTCCTTCTTCTGAAACATTACTCTTAACACGACTTAATACAACATACAAGTTACTGGTTACAGTTTTTACAGTTTTAGTATTGGCTGTACCTACCACCCCAACCGCATTTGGCGGCGAGGGTGCGCACACGCTCAGTTCTCCACGCTTTGCAACGCTCACTTCCGTTGTGTGTGCGATTTGCACCACGCCTACTTCCGCTGAACACGTGCTCCCTTGCCACGTGTACCCTTCTTGTTGCCACAATTTTAAACAGTCATCATGTTCAATTCTCGTTTTTGTTAATTTAATCAACCGTACTTTATCTCTAACATTATTTAACACCTCTGAGTCAAAACTACCTATGTTTGGGAAAGGTTTCACACACTCCTGGGTCATCTTGACCCATTTATCGCAGTATGGCGTTGCATATGCACCATATTTATTATGCATAACATACTTTCCCGAACCAACCGGCCATTCATTAGGCAGCACACAATTGGCCATGTCTTCTTGGCCCTGGACGATTTCAACAGGTACGTCCCCTCAATTCCATGCTACTGAGTACCACAAAACAAAAACACGTGATTGTCAGCGTACTCACTGGAGAAACAACCTAACACAACTGGGATCAGACAAGTACCAACTTCGCAATACCCTGCTTTTCCTAGTTTGAGTACTTTACCACTGTTAGCAACCGATATCAATCAAGAATATCAGTGGTTGCAGTGTATTTCCTCCCACATCTCCCAAGTCACAATCACGGCTGCACTAAATCAACCATGCGGTCCAATCACACCGCTTACAGATACTAACTATCATTAAACTTTGCTATTACTATTGGGAATGCCGCGAAAACTTGTTGTTTTCGCTTTGAGTATACCTGCCATGTATACTCTGTGGTGTCTCTTTATCACCTGCTCTTTGTTAGAACAGAACACCACTTCACACAAAGGTTTCTTTATATCCTGTCCACACTTAGAACAGAACCTTTGTTGTCAGGTCCTCTTTTTACCGTGCCCCGTCAGACACACGTGAACCAAAGCGCTGTCAATTTTCAACAGTTCCATGCTGCCCTCCCAATACTCAATCACGGCCTTACCATGCGGTCGAATTGCACCGCTCAAACTAGTTATCAATACACATCGTGATTAGTATTGGGCGCACGTGCAAAAACCTTTATTCCGTTACCAGTATACTTTTGTCTTTATGTACTTATATTCACATACTCACACACAACCTTTTGTTTTCTGTACAGAAAATAGATTTCCCAATCAATGGTAATATTTTTTCAGAGGCTTTAACAATTGATTATACTATACATATAAAACAGACTATGAACACGACCGTTACAACATGCGGCAACAATACCGGAAGTTCATACACGCTAAACAGGAAGTACACATACGCTATGCAATGCAATACCTTTTAAAACGCAAAATGACAATAAAAAGAAACATTTTTCTTTCTTGTCCCTAGATTCAAGTTAACGTTCCTTCAGATTATGCAACAATGGACATTCGGTATCGCAACACAGAGTGAACAACAGGTTTTGAACACATTGCGTTCTTTCCCGTATGTGACGCTTCAATCCACCCTTTGTTGAGGAACCGAAAACCATAAGCGTTGCAAACCTGCCGATATCGTAACCTCCAAACTCAGAGCCCCCAAATTATTAAAGTAATTCTATCGTTTTCAAATAAGCATTGCATAGGTGATTGTATTGTGTTTCCAAGGCACAAAGTAATTTATTTTAGCAGATGTAAAAATTTAACAGTTCAATACATGAATATTCTATAATACAGTACAGTACAGCCAATACCAAAAGATACATACATACCGCTGCGTTCGCATGCGCTTCACTGCGCTCCCACGGGTACCAGTGAACAGTAGTCCACTCTTGAATACTGTGGTCAGAGAATGACTGAAGCTAGTGGGAGCGCAGCTATGATTATATACATTCAGTGTTACAGAGAACAATGCAGATGACGTGGCTTGCTTCTATAGGTCCAGACTTCAGGTGGGTCCAGGGTAAACAGGCAGGGCCACCTTAACTACTTTATGGGCCCCCGGGCAATGCAGTGTACCGGGCCCCTAAAAAAATAATAATAAATATATATATATATATATATATATATATATATATATATATATATATATATAAAAGTGATTATATATATAAAATCACGTTTTTTTACATACATATATATTTTTTTTACACACACACACACACACACACACACACACACACACACACACACACACACAATTATATATATATATATATATATATATATATATATATATATAATAGTGTGTGTGTGTGTGTGTGTGTGTAAAAAAAATATATGTGTATGTAAAAAAAAACGTGATTTTATATATATAATCACTTTTATATATATATATATATATATATAGGGGCCCCCTTAACTTACCTTAAGTCCGATCCTCTTCTTTTTTCTGCGTCGCTGAGTCTCTTCTGCCCTCTTCTGTGCTGTGGTTGCAGTGAATGCTGGGCCCAGCATTCACTGCGAGCACAGCATGGAAGAGGGGACCAGGGAGGGAGCCGGACCACCGCTGATGTGACCGCAAGGTAAGTATTTAAGAAAAAAATATATATATATATTTTTTTATTTATTTTTTTAGGATTCGCCCCCCTTGCCTGCAGGGCCCCCGGGCACCTGCCCATCATGCCCAATGGAAGAGACGGCCCTGTAAACAGGTCATAGGCTAGTTCAAACAACCAATTCAAAGGCTGAGGTCAACATTCCAGGTGATTCTCCCGCCCAGAAACCAGTTACAACTAGTCCATTAGTATTTTACAGTTTGATATCACTCTGACTATTTATTACCTATCATCAATAACTAGAGTATGCAATATGCGATCTCTTCGGCGAATGAACCGGACAGCTGCTGATGAATAGGGGATTAAAATGATATCAGACATGACACTTTTCCTATAACCTGAACCTTAAATAACACTGAAGTGTACATATAATTATAATATATAAACTAATAATAAACTAAATACTATCTGCTCATAAATCACTGTATAACGGAACCAATATGAATATGAATTAAATAAATAACTAAATGTTGTAATGTGAGTGTGTGCGTATTTTACCGTGCGATCGCAGTATGCCACGTGTAGCGTGGCATACTGTATGCAATAAGACAATAAAACAATATTAACCAATATACTTTCGTTCATCCAATTATACGACTTCGACAACCCTTCACCCCCACCCCATCCCATTGCTTGCCTATGAGTATGCATAGCCTGTAGCAGTGCAAATCCCAGTCACTTTCTTGCTTCAATACTTTGTAATGTTTTTACCATTGCAATCCTTATTCACTTGGATCGATGTAGAGTGGAGAATTTTACGACCTACATGTTATCTGCAATTGTATCTAAGACTGAAGGTCTGATCAATCAGGCGTTTCATGCGTACACACTAGACATGATTTACTTTCATATCTGTGCTCTTTATATGGTCCTCTAGTTGTTTAGAGAATGACAGCACATTTTACATTCATTCATTCATTCATTCATTCCTGTCACACTGATTAAAACCGCCTTGTTATAGTTATTCACGTCATAACGAATTTTGGTTAGCTTCGGTGAGTCTGAAATGAAATATTCAGTCTCAGAACAAATTATTCCATGTACAGCACTCTACATTTATTCACCGGGACATGTTCATTGCTGGCATTGGCTGAAAAGAGCATGGCTCTGTAAACCCTATGGAGATGGTGAACATGAGTGCATACACACTGCATGACTGGAAGGTAATTGGAACAAGGTTATTAAACAGTACGACCAAGTATACACAATAAAGCGATATCTGACTGAATGGTTGTATATTGGCTAATTGCCCCGATGATAAGCTGAAAAACCTCCAGTGTGTACCTAGCCTTAGTAAGCAGCTGTAATTGCACATTCAGGTTTAGTAACAACAGAACAATTTTAATGCAGATGAAGCATGTGTAGCGGTACACAGCTAACTGAAAATAAGAGGTTCCAGATAATCATAATCACATAATCACATCTGTACTTTAGAGCACTAATCACTTGGATGAAGAGCTGGCAGTCGCACCTTCTGGCATTGTCACTCGCTACCCTGCTCCTTCTACTCTGCAACCTTCACATTATCATACTTTCATGCACTTTGGTTTTGACTTTTTATTTTTAACTCAATGGCAGTTAGGGTTAAGTAATGCAGCCTAAAAAGTATCCCAGGTACATCTGAGAGAGCACTTGACTTACATGCAAATCAGTTTAGCAGTATTATGTCTATACTCCTCAAGTAGTTTCACTGGCTATTCTCATGAAGTAGTAGCACATTCTGTCCAATCTCTATTTGCATGACTGGTTTATATCAATAATATAACAATTGCTTATCAATAGCCACACATACTTTGCCCATCAGCAACTACAATTGCTATTACACTGCATTATGTATCTCGTCTTCCCCATACCTCTTAGATTATAAGCTCATTGGGTAGGGCCTTCTGTACCTTCTGTTTTATGTCATTGTATGTAATATGTTTGTGCCATCATCCCCTCACTGTGCACTGCTAAGTAATATTTCAGTGCTGTATGAATAAAAGATATTATATATATATATAGAGAGGGATATATATATATATATATATATATATATATATATCCCTCTCTGAAGATCTGTCTCTGAACTTAACTCATTTGATAGCCTCTCCAAAAGCTCCGTTCTGTGACTTAGGATCCTAGGAACTAGAACTTTGGATCTTTACCACACTCGCTCCTACGACACAAGGAGCGTTATTGTTAAACTGTAAATACATTTAGAACTGTTTATAAACTAGAAAAACTGTGGATGCGCAGTGCATGTTTTTTTGCACAAATGTAACTACACTATATGGACAAAAATATTTGGTCACACAAGTTAATTATTGAATTGAGGTGTTTCAATCAGACCTGTTGCCAGAGGTGTACAAAATCAAGCACCTAGACATGCAGTCTACATTTGCAAACATTTGTGATACAAATTGGGTCATTCTGAAGAGAGCGATATTATTAGAAAGTGGAAGCGTTTAGCAAAAACAGCAACTCAGCCACAAAGCGGAAGACCCTGTTTGTGTAATGGTCAAGCATCCGAATGCTTTTGTCCATATAGTGTATTTCACCACAATTCATATGCTCATGTGCAAGCTTCTTTAATGTTTTTAGGAAGTGCTCGTGAAAACATTTTGCATGACTGCCTGCAGGACTAAGGTTTCAGGTAGTAAAATGCATATTGTTAAATATAGAAACATCACTTCAAAGCTATGCTTACATTTGGGCCACTCCCTTAATTAATTACAATTTATACATTTTTATCCTAAAATACCTTTTTGTTTGAACCTCATTTAAGTGGCTCCCACTCTAACGTCACACCACGGGAAAGTCGCACTGTATTAAATAGAATTGATATGCTCTTTCACTGTCATTCTCATTGCAGCTCCTAGTGGAACAAGTGTACATCACCCAATATTTTTTTTTTTTTTTTTTTAAACCAATGGATTGCCATCTTCAGGAAAGAACTGGAAACCCACGTCCACCAGAATATAGGTGAGCCATAAAATGGATAATGAGAATGTGCGTGTAGTTTTTATATTTTAAAGGATTTTCAGTACTGGTCATAGCATCAAAAGAAAATATTATTTTTCTATTTTTTTTAACCATTTATTGCCCCACAATTACCCCATCAAGGGTGTGGGATGAGCCCTGGTGCTGCTACCAGATTTTGCTACTACCCGATTATGCTGAGGGCACTTAAAGAAAAAAAACAAAAAAAACTGCAAGGGATATATTTACTAAACTGCGGATTTGAGAAAATGGAGATGTTGCCTATAGCGACTAGTCAGTTATCAATCAGATTCTAGTTTTCATTTGCTTACTACATTCTACAGAATGACAGCTAGAATCTGATTGGTTTGCAATAGGCAACATCTCCACTTTTTCAAACCCGCAGTTTAGTAAATATACCCCCAGAGGTGAGTCGGATCACACATAAGGACACAGAGCTATTTATGTGTTTAATAATAATGTGTGTGCATGTGTGTGTGCATAATATGAATTAAGGGCACCAGTGTGTGGCATAATATGAACTTGGGGCACTACTGTTGGGCATGATATGAACTTGGGCCACTACTGTGGAGCATAGTATGAATTGGGGCACTACTGTGGTGCATAACATGAATTGGCGTACTACTGTGAGGTATAATATGAACTGATGGCACTTCTGTTTGACATAATATGAATGGAGGGGCACTACTGTGGGGCATAATATGATACCTAGGTGATACTAGACACGTCCCTCCAGTGGTGAGCTGCAGCGAAGAGTATTCTTCTCTAGGTTTCCCTGGGTAAACACCTTAATGAAATGTACTGCGCACACCTATGTGTAACATGTAGTGCATGCCCCACCTAAAATGATAGCCTCGCCAATTTCATGATGGACTTGCCCACTCTGGCAGCGTAGCCTGGAAACCCCCCTTTAGAAATCCTGCATTTGCCCCTGCATAGTAAACAAGAAACGCTCCAATCTGCCCATCTATTCTCATCAGAAGCAGGCATATTTTGCACCTGCATTAATAGGAAACTGCAGCTGTGAAAAACTACTGTATGTATATACAAGCATCTGTTACAAATGCTGGCAAAGTGGACAAACATGCAGAGACAAATGCACATCTCAAGGGGACGTACAACTCTTGCTGCTGTGAGTAAATAACTTGCTCTACAAGCAGGGCCGACCTGGCCATCGGGCACTTCTGGCAAATGCCAGAAGGGCCGATGGCACCGTGGGCCGGTCCGGCTACCTGCGATCGCCACTTCAATAATTTTTTTTTTAAAAAAAATAATATAAAAAAAAAATTCTACTTGCGGTGGAGCCGTCATGACGGCTCTGTGGGCCGGCCCGCGCTTCAGGTTTGTGGCCGCGCGATGTAACAGAACGTTATGCGCGGCCGCGTAGGAGTGTATCAGAGGGCGCACACATTCCCGGGGGCTGCAGAGGCTGCTGAGGTAAGTGTATTTTTTTCTTCACAGGGAAAATGGGTGCAAGGAGGACCCGATAATGTCTGCACGGGGGGAAGGAAGAGGACCCGATAATGTATGAAGGGGGGGGGAAGAGGACCCGATAATGTATGAAGGGGGGGGAGAGGACCCGATAATGTATGAAGGGGAGGGAGAAGAGGACCCGATAATGTATGAAAGAGGGGGGTTAGAGGACCCGATAATGTATGAAGGGGGGGAAGAGGACCCGATAATGTATGAAGGGGGGGGAAGAGGACCCGATAATGTATGAAGGGGGGGGGGGGGGAAGAGGACCCGATAATGTATGAAGGGGGGGAAGAGGACCCGATAATGTATGAAGGGGGGGGGAAGAGGACCCGATAATGTATGAAGGGGGGAGAGGACCCAATAATGTATGAAGGGGGGGGTGAGGACCCAATAATGTATGAAGGGGGGAGAGGACCCAATAATGTATAAAGGGGGGGAGAGGACCCAATAATGTATGAAGGGGGGGAGAGGGCCCAATAATGTATGAAGGGGGGAGAGGGCCCAATAATGTATGAAGGGGGGGAAGAGGACCCGATAATGTATGAAGGGGGGGGAAGAGGACCCGATAATGTATGAAGGGGGGGGGGAAGAGGACCCGATAATGTATGAAGGGGGGGGGGAAGAGGACCCGATAATGTATGAAGGGGGGAGAGGACCCAATAATGTATGAAGGGGGGGAGAGGACCCAATAATGTATGAAGGGGGGGAGAGGACCCAATAATGTATGAAGGGGGGGAGAGGGCCCAATAATGTATGAAGGGGGGAGAGGGCCCAATAATGTATGAAGGGGGGAGAGGAACCAATAATGTATGAAGAGGGGGGGGGGAGAGGGCCCAATAATGTATGAAGGGGGGAGAGAGCCCAATAATGTATGAAGGGGGGGAGAGGACTCAATAATGTATGAAGGGGGGGGAGAGGACCCAATAATGTATGAAGGGGGGGGGGGGAGAGGACCCAATAATGTATGAAGTGGGGGGAAAGGACCCAATAATGTATGAAGGGGGGGAGAGGGCCCAATAATGTATGAAGGGGGGGAGAGGACCCAATAATGTATGAAGAGGGGGGGAGAGGACCCAATAATGTATGAAGGGGGGAGAGGACCCAATAATGTGTGAAGGGGGGGGAGAGGGCCCAATAATGTATGAAGGGGGGAGAGGACCCGATAATGTATGAAGGGGGGGGAAGAGGACCCGATAATGTATGAAGGGGGGGGAGAGGACCCAATAATGTATGAAGGGGGGGGAAGAGGACCCGATAATGTATGAAGGGGGGGGAGAGGACCCAATAATGTATGAAGGGGGGGGAGGGCCCAATAATATATGAAGGGGGGAAGAGGGCCCAATAATGTATGAAGGGGGGGAGAGGACCCAATAATGTATGAAGGGGGGGTGGAGAGGGCCCAATAATGTATGAAGGGGGGGGAGAGGACCTAATAATGTATGAAGGGGGGGGAGAGGATCCAATAATGTATGAAGGGGGGGAGAGGACCTAATAATGTATGAAGGGGGGGAGAGGACCTAATAATGTATGAAGGGGGGGGAGAGGATCCAATAATGTATGAAGGGGGGGAGAGGACCCAATAATGTATGAAGGGGGGGAGAGGACCCAATAATGTATGAAGGGGGGGAGAGGACCTAATAATGTATGAAGGGGGGGAGAGGACCCAATAATGTATGAAGGGGGGGAGAGGACCCAATAATGTATGAAGAGGGGGAGAGGATCCAATAATGTATGAAGGGGGGAGAGGACCCAATAATGTGTGAAGGGGAGGGAGAGGACCCGATAATGTGTGAAGAGGGGGAGAGGACCCGATAATGTGTGAAGGGGGGGAGTGGGGCTGAAAATGCCTACAGTGTTAATGAAATGTCTGCAGGGGTGGGGGGGGGAGTAGGGCTGAAAATGCCTACAGGGTTAATGAAATGTCTACAGGGGTGGGGGGGTGTGGGGCTGAAAATGCCTACAGGGTTAATGAAATGTCTTGGGTGGTATTTAAAAAAATATAGCAGTTTTGGAGGACATGATATCTTTTTACCAGTGAGATGGGGCTGGTAGAGGGGTTAATATTTTATTGACCACAAATGTTCAGATATTACTTATATATGCCTGTACAATGGGGTAGTGTTATCTGGCCATAATGGAGTGGTTTTTTTTGTAAATTAAAGAGCCTAATCATTCTGGATTTGTTAACATTTTGTAATATAATAAATTTTTTGCATTTTCGGTACAGGACTCCAAATTTCCCAAAGCCAGCGAGAAGACAACAAAGCAGCAAGAGAGAAGAGCAAGAACAGGTAAGAGTCAACGGCGCAATCAATCTAAATTGAATGCTGGAGAATATTTCCGAATATTTATATTTAGGAGTATTCCTATACATTGGGGGGGGAGGCGCTGTTGGTGTATTTGACTGCGGTGACCGGAACCCTTAATCAGGCCCTGGGTTTACTGCAGTCGTTTTATGTTGTCTCACGCAGTCAGAACAGTACGCTTTTGTAAATGAAGCAAACTGCTTGGTACTTGTTAATCTGTGACTGTGCTCAAACCATTATCAGAATAGTTTTGGTTAGTTCATGTCCAACTACATGTATATGACAGTTCTTTTGATTGTTTTTCAAATGTGTTACCCATTTATGCTGAGGATGGTTATTTTTTTCTTTTTACTTTTCTTGTGTCCCATTGATATGTCCGTATTAATCTCTGCAATGAAATTTTTTTTTATTATCCGTTATTTTATGATTTTGTTGTGACTGTGTATTCATTTATAATATTAAATGAATTTAATGTTTTGTACGTTCCCTGAATGTCTAATTGGCCATCTGTATGTATATGTTTTTTTTTATAATCTATTATGTTTTTTATTAATTATCACATCCAATTATCTCTCACCCACCTCCTCTATCCCCCTTAATTTATATACTGTGTTATTTAAAATGAATAGAAAAGACGTATATCCAGTTACTGTAGTAAAAAAAAAATATTTTTCTCAGACATTTTGCTGTAGATGGAAATACTTTAAATGCGGCCATGTGGGTTCAAATGATCATTCAATGGTTATGCTTTTTTTTAGATATATGTTAGAGTTTTAATTCATGTGGAATGATTCATGAAAATTCTGCCATTGCTATTTAATCAAGGGAAAAGGGTTCCTGTTATCTATATGTGTGTAAGTATTCTGTTGTTGCTATTTTCTGGGAGATTTGAAAAAAGTAAAACATTGGTTTCCTACAGTGGCGCCTGTATAATTGGTGGTATTGCTGTAGTATGGGGTGGCGTGGTGGTGGCAATGTTGTAGTGTGTTTGGTGCTTAGTATTGTTAATATGTAGGAGAGGGTATTGCTGTAATGTGGGGTTGATGCTGGTTGCTGTAATGTGGGGGGTGTTGCTGGTTGCTGTATGTGGGGGGTGTTGCTGGTTGCTGTAATGTGGGGGGGTGTTGCTGGTTGCTGTAATGTGGGGGGTGTTGATGGTTGCTGGAATGTGGGGGTGATGCTGGTTGCTGGAATGTGGGGGGGGGGGTGATGCTGGTTGCTGGAATGTGCGGGGTGATGCTGGTTGCTGTAATGTGGGGGGGTGTTGCTGGTTGCTGGAATGTGGGGGGGTGATGCTGGTTGCTGGAATGTGGGGGTGTTGCTGGTTGCTCTAATGTGGGGGGTGATGCTGGTTGCTGTAATGTGGGGGGTGATGCTGGTTGCTGTAATGTGGGGGGGTGTTGCTGGTTGCTGGAATGTGGGGGTGATGCTGGTTGCTGGAATGTGGGGGGGTGATGCTGGTTGCTGGAATGTGGGGGGTGATGCTGGTTGCTGTAATGTGGGGGGGTGTTGCTGGTTGCTGGAATGTGGGGGAGTGATGCTGGTTGCTGGAATGTGGGGGGTGATGCTGGTTGCTGGAATGTGGGGTTTAATGCCGGATGCTGTAATGTGGGGGGTGATGCTGGACGCTGTAATGTGGGGGGTGATGCTGGTTGCTGGAATGTGGGGGGGGGGGGGTGATGCTGGTTGCTGGAATGTGGGGGGTGATGCTGGTTGCTGGAATGTGGGGGTTAATGCCGGATGCTGTAATTTGGGGGGTGATGCTGGACGCTGTAATGTGGGGGGTGATGCTGGTTGCTGGAATGTGGGGGTGATTCCGGTTGCTGCAATGTAGGGGTGATGCGGGTTGCTGTAATGTGTGGGGTGATTGATGTAGTATGAGTGTGTGTGGGGGGTTATTTATTGCTGTAATTTGGGTACTAATAATGTATTGTCATGTTATTTATTGATATAATTGGGGTGCTTACAATGTAATGTTGAGGGTCATTAGGAGAAATAAATACCCCCCACCCACACACACTCATTCTACATCATATTGTACAGCACCAGCAAAGCGCACTGCGACAGCATCAGTGTGCAACAATATAGTGCATGAAGCCCACAACACGTGGGCCTGTGTGCTTTAAATGCCAGGGCTGATTTTTAGTCCCAGTCTGGCCCTGTCTACAAGTATCCAACAAATGGACCGTTTTACTGTTTCTGTTGCCCCAAGCATTGGGTGTGACCAACGACTAAATAAAACATTGTGCACCTAACATGCTAATTTATATATAAATATACAGTATATATTTGTGTGTGAGTTTGTGGTTAGTAATCTCCAAGCAGTAAAAAAAAAATCTTAAAATTAATTCAAGCTTTCTAGGTGTGTACCTTTAGTGCCTACATTGTAAATGAGGCACTGGCTGTTTGCAAAAAAGCTAAATATACAAATACATTTTATTTGATTTGTTTGCTCAAATTAGTAAAACTGATTTGACTTTATGCCCTTAAGAAATATTTGAAGAATTCCTGTTTACTGTTGAACTAGCTGATTGTTAAATATAATTGCACCACATTTATTTAACCCTGGAAGACTATGAAAGTGAAGATATTACAATTGAATTGATCTTTACAAACAAGCCTTGATATTAATACTAAAGCAACTCAGGTAGTTTAGCATATTAATGCTGTATAGACTCACCTTACTTTACTGAACAAGTGAAAGACTGTGGTTGCTAATTGTGGTACATTATTAGCATACAATCAAGAGCGCTGAGATAAAAAGATTAAAAGATCAAAATTCCAGGGTCAATGTAGGAAGCTGTATAATGGATCACTGTTTTGGAAACACAAAAAGGGTAAAAGTGATGTAGGATATAACGTTGTGTAACAATTTGCATTAAGCTGGTGTCACATTTGCATTTTACAAGCATAGTATTTCTGCTGCATTAAAATACCCAGAATAATGTTGGGAGCACATTCATTAGCGTTTGGTGTATGCTAGGGAAAATGCTGATTGTATACCTCAATAACCTTTTTACAACTTAAGTGTGTGAAAGTTAGAGCATTGCACATTTATTTCAGTGAATATGGATGTCAGCAGTGTATGTGCCAGCTGGGGTTACCCAGTTCCTCCATGAGTTTGGATTCACTTAGACCAGTGGTCAGGGAACAGGGATAAATTACCCCAAATGGGGTAAAAATTAAATTCCTGGGGGTAATGCTGCCGATTCACATGCTGTCAGTTGGATTGTAGACCCCTTTAAATGTGAAATTGCTGTTGTACCAGAAGAGCCTCAAGGGTTGGCAGAGGCACTTCTTGAGCCTCGATGCAATAATGAAGCACGTATTGCATTTGAAAACAAAGCAGATCTGTCATATTTTTGGATGTCAACAGCTGAAAGACATTCAAAATTGCACATGAGGAGGCAGTCAAAAAGTTGCTGCCTTTTGCAACAGCCTACCTTTAAGAACAAGGATTTTCCACTCTAACGAACATAAAAACAAAGCAGAGAAATCGATTTGGACGCTGAAGACTGTATCCACATTGCTCTGACATCAAAATACCCCAATATTGAAGCTCCTGTATCAAAAATGAAGCAACATCTTTTCTCCAAAAACCTGAAGTTTTGAAGTTGAAGCTTTCAAAGGAATCTTGAATCGATTCAATAAAATTTTGAATTCCAATAATTAATAATATATGATTTCCTTCCTTTCAATTCAAGGAGGTAGCGTTGGCGTATCGAAATATATTTTGGGGTAAAAGGTAAAAAAGTTCCCTGACCCCAGACAAAGACAACTGGAAAGATTTATTTTTTATATGAAAACATTTGTATTAACAAAATTACACAGGCATACTTGTGAAGTTAATAACAGCCAGGGGGTTCACCACACAAAGAACCTACTAGACTACCCTATGTTCCTCCAGAGCGTTGTATCCGGCCACCGAACCACTAGATTCTCTCCTCTGCCAGCAAGACAGGGGCCAAGTTCAATGTCCTCAAGCTTTTTGTAGGTCCACAAAGTAGCAAGGTCCATGGAGGCTTAGCAAATCTGATACTGAACACTATCCTGGGTCAATCCAACAGGAGCTGTAAACCCTTGTTTAAAAACCTGTGTGTAGCAGAAGGTAGAATGTTTGGTCTCCCCTTTGAAGCACAAGTTGGGTAAAGCACAAAGGGTAACCACGTATCAGGCTACAAAGAATAATTCACTTAAACACATGTCACGTCCCTGAATTAACAGATGTGTGTCTTTTTGGGCAAAGTTTGTTGGCACATCAGACACAACGGGTCTGATTAATTAAGGAAATTAAAGCAAAAATATTAGTAACTTTGTACATTGGCAAAACCATCTTACAATGCAAGGGGTGCAAACTAGTTTATTATTTTGCGCATAAGGAAAATACTGGCAGTTTTTTTCATGTGGGATGCAAATACTTGATAGCTTTATTTTTACACTGACATTAAAAGTTGATCTAGGACATATCCTACTCCAATTATAAATCTGTCCTTACATTTTAAATTTGCCTCCCAATACAACATGGTTTTGCAATATGCCAATACAACATGGTTTTGCCAAGGTGCAAAGTTACTCATTTTTTTTTGCTTTCCTTTCCTTAATGAATCAGGCCTTACATGACTAACTTCTCAGGGTTTCTCCAGCTACATGGTTGCCCGAATAAGCCCAGGTGACATGTTGAAAAAGGTAGTGGTACCTAACGAATCCACCTGGCAACATTTAAGAATGTTAAAACACTACACTTTACAACATCTTGACTGGGTTCCCAGTATGAAGACCATGTAGTGTAGTTGTAAATAAAAAGAGTGTCTTTATTTTGAACAAGGGTCACACAGGTATACACTGGATGCAGTCAAACAGCTAGCACAAGTCCATAGAAACAGCAGGAACAAATGCAAAGTTCAATGAAATTGATAACACACTGGCAGTGGGAATTGAGAGGAGGAGGATTACCACAGGTAACAGCTGAATGCAATAGGTCAGTGTTGGCTAACCTGTGACACTCCAGGTGTTGTGAAACTACAAAGTTTCACAACACCTGGAGTGTCACAGGTTAGCCAACACTGCAATAGGTAGTCTGGAGCAGAACTGCACAATCACAGATGATGGCTGAAATGCTGAGGACACCATAGAAGGTAACTGGAAACTCAGGATGCTGGGGGCTGGGCTATAACACCCTGTACAAATAAAGGGAAAAGGGAAAAATACATTAACACTTTTCATAAACTGTTTGTGGAGACCTCTGTACCAATTTGAAACTAGTTGGATTTGACATATAAAATGAGTCATCAATTTATAAGTAAAGAATTAAATAAAAGCAACTTTAACACAGTGCACTGCACATAGGGTTGAAAACATTTGGATAAATGTAAAAAGTGGTATAAGAAAAGTTTTTTGAATAGCAACAATTTATTGACCACCAGGACAAAGGGAGGAAATTAACATTTTGATATGCCTGATAAGGATTGGAATCTGCCAATTGCTGAATCAGTTAGGAGTAGTGATACTAAGGATTTTTGTTATTTTTAAAGCAGATGGGTTTTAGTGCAAATAGATAATATCTGTTGCACACCTACTATACTATACATGCTTTGGTAAATGAACGAAGGGCTATAAGGTCAAACTGTGCGGGCAATACAGGTATTGCGCCTGAATTTCCGGGCAAGAACCGGAAGTAGTGTCCCGTTGTTTAGCAAA